>NC_053022.1:233403659-233446545 GCF_003073215.2 Triticum urartu
ACGTGGCATCCAGCTGTGCTTCCTGGGAGCTGACCCATTTGGCCAGTTTGCCTACAGTGGCAGACGGCAAAGACTTTGCCATCAGTGGCAGACGGAAAAGAACATGCCATGTAGTGACGTGTAGATGACATCACACGGCAGACGGCAAAGACACTAGAAAGTTTGCCGTCAGCGCCGGACGGCAAAGGCCTGCCGTTAGCCACTTAACGGACTGACAGTGCAATTATTGCCGTCCGCCTTCTTTGCCGTCTACCGAGCTCTCTTTGCCGTCTGCGGCGGACGGCAAAGACTTTGCCATCAGTAGCAGACAGCAAAGTAGCTGTTTACCGAAGCCTACTTTGCCGGAGCCTTTTGCCGTCCGCGGCTGACGGCAAAGTAGCTGATTCCTGTAGTGATAGGATCAAGAACTCACATATATTCATGAAAACATAATAGGTTCAGATCTGAAATCATGGCACTTGGGCCCTAGTGACAAGCATTAAGCATAGCAAAGTCATCGCAACATCAATCTCAGAACATAATGGATACTAGGGATCAAACCCTAACAAAACTAACTCGATTACATGATAAATCTCATCCAACCCATCACCGTCCAGCAAGCCTACGATATAATTACTCACACACAGCGGTGAGCATCATGAAATTGGTCATGGAGGATGGTTGATGATGACGACAGCGGCGGATTCCCCTCTCCGGAGCCCCGAACGGACTCTAGATCAGCCCTCCCGAGAGGTTTTAGGGCTTGGCGGCGGCTCCGTATCATAAAACGCGATGATTTCTTCTCTCTGATTTTTTTCTCTCCGAAAGCAAATATATAGAGTTGGAGTTGGCGTCGGAGGGCATCCAGGGGGCCCATGAGGTAGGGGGCGCGCCCCCCACCCTTGTGGACAGGGTGTGGGCCCCTGGTCTTCATCTTTGGCAAGGATTTTTTATTATTTTTTCTAAGATGTTCCGTGGAGTTTCAGGTCATTCGGAGAATATTTGTTTTCTGCACATAAAACAACACCATGGCAATTCTGCTGAAAACAGCGTCAGTCCAGGTTAGTTCGATTCAAATCATACAAGTTAGAGTCCAAAACAAGGGCAAAAGTGTTTGGGAAAGTAGATACGATGGAGACATATCAACTCCCCCGAGCTTAAACCCTTGCTTGTCCTCAAGCAATTCTGTTGACAAACTGAAAGAAAGAAAGAAAAACTTTTACAAACTCTGTTTGCTCTTGTTGTTGTAACTATGTCAACCCAGCATTCAAGTTTTCAGCATAGATCATAACTAACCAGATTTGCAATAATTCTCAGGTCTCATAATTACTCATATCAATAGCATAATCAACTAGCAAGTCATAATATAAATCTCGGATGACAACACTTTCTCAAAACAATCATAATATGATATAACAAGATGGTATCTCGCTAGCCCTTTCTAAGACCGCAAAACATAAATGCAGAGCACTTTTAAAGATCAAGGACTGATTAGACATTGTAATTCATGGTAAAAGAGATCCAATCATAGTCACACCCAACATAGATTAATAGTGATGAATGCAAATGACAGCTGCGCTCTCCAGCTAGTGCTTTTTAATAAGAGGGTGATAACTCAACATAAAAGTAAATGGATAGGCCCTTCACAGAGGGAAGCAGGGATTTGTAGAGGTGCCAGAGCTCGGTTTTGCAATAGAGATAAATTGTATTTTGAGCGGTATACTTTCATTGTCAACGTAGCAACTAAGAGATGTCGATATCTTCCATGCTAAACACATTATAGGCGGTTCCCAAACAGAATGGTAAAGTTTATACTCCCCCTCCACCAACAAACATCAATCCATGGCTTGCTCGAAACAACGAGTGCCTCCAACATACATCAGGTCCCAGGGGGAGTTTTGTTTGCAATTAATTTTGATTTGGTTTGCATAAAGCATGGGACTGGGCATCCCGGTGACCAGCCATATTCTCGTGAGTGAGGAGCGGAGTCCACTCCTCTTGAGAATAACCCGCCTAACACGGCAGATAAGGACAGCCTTGGTTGATACATGAGCTATTCGAGCATACAAAACAGAATGTTTATTTGAAGGTTTAGAGTTTGGCACATACAAATTTACTTGGAACGGCAGGTAGATACCGCATATAGGAAGGTATAGTGGACTCATCTGGAATAACTTTGGGGTTTAAGGGATTGGATGCACAATCAATATTCCCGCTTAGTACAAGTGAAAGCTAGCAAAAGACTGGGAAGCGACCAACTAGAGAGCGACAACAGCCATGTACATGCATTAAAATTAATAAACATTGGATGCAAGCATGAGTAGGATATAATCCACCATGAACATAAATATCGTGAAGGCCATGTTGATTTGTTTCAACTACATGCGTGAACATGTGCCAAGTCAAGTCACTTAAATCATTCAAAGGAGGATACCACACCATCATACCACATCATAACCATCTCAATTGCATGTTGGCACACAAGGTAAATCATTATAACTCATAGCTAATCAAGCATGGCACAAGCAACTACGATCTCTAATTGTCATTGCAAACATGTTTATTCATAATAAGCTGAATCAAGAACGAGGACTCATCATATTTACAAAAACAAAAGAGGTCGAGTTCATACCAGCTTTTCTCATCTCAGTCAGTCCATCATATATCATCATAATTGCCTTTCATTTGCACGACCGAACGGTGTAAATAATAATAAGAGTGTACGTGCATTGGACTAAGATGGAATCTGCGAGCATTAAATAAACAGGAGAAGAAAAGGCAATATGGGCTCTTGGTTAAATCAACAATAATGCATATAAGAGCCACTTCAACAATTTAATCATGGTCTTCTCCTACTGACTCTCAAGGAAAAGAAAAGAAATAAAACTATTTACACGGGAAAGCTCCCAACAAGCAAAAGAAGAACGGGAAATATTTTTGGGTATTCTTTTTAATTATTACTACTACAGCAAAAAAATAAACTATTACTAATATTTTTTTTTGTTTTTTCGTAAGGTTTAACAAACACACAAGAAGAAAGCAGGAAAGAGAAAATAACTAGCATGGATATTACAGTGAAAAAGTATGAGCACCGACATCTAGCAATGAGTGTGTGTGAACATAAATGTAATGTTGGTGAGAAATACATACTCCCCCAAGCTTAGACTTTTGGCCTAAGTTGGTCTATTGCGAGGAATGGCCTAGCGGGTACCCGTAGGTGTAGCTGGGGTCATACTGCGACGAAGAATAGGTGGGAACATACTGATGTGCAGCGGTTATCGCCTGCTAAGCAGTAGCGTGGAGTCGAGCTGCCTCCGCTCTCCTCTCGTACTCTTCTGCCTCCTCTCTGGTAATAACATATCTTATTTTTGTCTGTGAATCAAAGAAGGCAGGAGCAGGGAGAGTAATACGGAAAACACGTCATTTATCAAAAATTAAACGATATAAGAGAGGTGATTCAGGCCTCTCGACAAACTGGTGCGAAGCCATAGAGTTATAATCTAAATATGGAGGAGGCAACTCCGTATCACCCTCACGAATATCTATCTCAAGAAAATGAGCTAAGCGGGTTGCATAAATTCCTCCAAAGAAATCTCCATTATGTCTATTATGATGCAACCTACGAGCTACAATGGCTCCCATATGATAAGATTGGTCTCCTAACACAGCACTCCTAAGAATGCTAAGATCATGGACACACATGTGACATGCTTCATCCTTAGCATTTATGCATCTACCGATGAAAAGAGCAAAATAATGTATAGCAGGAAAGTGAATGCTCCCTATGGTAGCCTGCGTTATATCTCTAGATTCCCCCACAGTTATACTAGCAAGAAAAGTTTCTAAATTCAAATTTAGGGGGATCCCTAACACTACCCCATGATGGAAGTTTGCAAGCAGAAGTGAAATCCTCTAAGTCCATGGTATAAAATTTGTCATAGAGATCAAACATGACTGAAGGAGAATTACGCGAAGATGAATACTCAAACCTCCTCACAAATGAACTTGGGAGATCATGATACTGGGGGCATTTGTTAGCCTCAAAATCCTCAAGACCGGCATTGCGCAAATATGCTTTGAATTCTTCTTTAATTCCCGCACGGTCCATAAAATTTTCCGACGGCCATTCGCAAGGCCGTACTGGAGCGTCTCTTGGTGGATCCTCGTCAGCATCGCGCATAGCAATCCTGGGTCCTTGCTTCTTAGAAGAACCACCTTGGAACATCTTCCTAAGCATATTGTTTTTCTCTGAAAAATTCTGAAATTTTTAGTAACTTCAAACAAAAGTGAACCAACTTCAATAAAACTGATAGCAACTACTCATACAAGTGCCTAGAGCCTATATCAAGCATTAGAACTACTTAGAACCATATAAATTTGACATGGAAGCTCAAGAACATGGTCACCTATGCAGCACAAATTTGCAAAGAATAAAGCACTAGAACAAAAACTAATTGGACCAATGGAGGAGTCACATACCAAGGAACAATCTCCCCCAAGCAGTTTTGCGAGAGGTGCTTTGAGGAAGGAGATCGAAAATCACAGCAAAAGTGGCTGGAACTCGTGCTTGAGTTGGTTTTTCGGGTTTGCGTGAGACAGAGGAAGAAGATGGGTGCTGAGATAAGTGGAGGAGGGCCACCATGGGCCCACGAGGCAGGGGGGCGCGCCCTAGAGGGGGGGCGCGCCCACCACCCTCGTGGCCAGGTGGCAGCTCCTCCCGCGGTAATTTTTGCACAATAAATCCTCAAATATTCCCGAAAAAATCATATTAAATTGGCATGTCATTCTAAGGAATTTTATTTTCAGGATATTTTTATATTGCATGGATAAGCCAGGAAACAGACAGAAAAATACTATATTTACTTTATTTCTACTAAATAACAGAAAATATAGAGAGGTTGCAGAAGTTTGTGCTTCTAGTTTCATCCATCTCATGCTCATCAAAAAGAATCCACTAACAAGGTTGATCAAGTCTTGTTAACAAACTCATTCCTATAATCATGAAACCGGAGAAATTTCAAATAACACTAAGTTACCTCAACAGGGATATGCACATCCCCTATAATAAGTATATCATATTTCTTTTTGACAGTAGGAAGAGGAAATTCAAAACCTCCAATTATAATCGATGGGATTTTTCCAATGGAGTTGATACTATGAACTTGAGGTTGTTTCCTCGGAAAGTGTACCTTATACTGATTACCATTAACATGAAAAGTGACATTGCCTTTGTTGCAATCAATAACATCCCCTATAGTATTAAGAAAAGGTCTTCCAAGAATAATAGACATACTATCATCCTCGGGAATATCAAGAATAACAAAGTCCATTAAAATAGTAACGTTTGCAACCACAACAGGCACATCCTCACAAATACCGACAGGTATAGCAGTTGATTTATCAGCCATTTGCAAAGATATTTTGGTAGGTGTCAGCTTATTCTAGTCAAGTCTACGATATAAAGAGAGAGGCATGACACTAACACCGGCTCCAAGATCACATAAAGCAGTTTTAATATAATTTCTTCTAATGGAGCAAGGTATAGTAGGTACTCCGGGGTCTCCAAGTTTCTTTGGTATTCCACCCTTAAAAGTATAACTAGCAAGCATGGTGGAAATCTCAGCTTCCGGTATCTTCCTTTTATTAGTAATGATATCCTTCATATATTTAGCATATGGATTTGTTTTGAGCACATCAGTTAATCGCATACGCAAAAAGATAGGCCTAATCATTTCAGCAAAGCGCTCAAAATCCTCATCATCCTTTTTGTTGGATGGTTTTGGAGGAAAAGGCATGGGTTTCGGAACCCAAGGTTCCCTTTCTTTACCATGTTTCCTAGCAACAAAGTCTCTTTTATCATAACGTTGATTCTTTGATTGTGGGTTATCAAGATCAATAGGAGGTTCAATTTCTACATCATTGTCATTACTAGGTTGACCATCATCATGAACATCATCATTAATATTTTCATTAGGTTCATGTTCATTACCAAATTGTGTTTCAGCATCAGACATAGATATATCATTTGGAGTATCAGGTGGTTCAGCAATAGGTTCACTAGAAGTTTGCACAGTTCTATCATTTTTCTTAGTTCTTCTTTTTACAAGAACTAGGAACATGAATATTATTTCTCTGAGAATCTTGCTCGATTCTCTTAGGGTGGCCTTCAGGATACAAAGGTTCGTGAGTCATTCTACCAGTTCTAGTAGCCACTCTAACATCATAATCATTTTTCTTACTATTCATTTCATCAAGCACTTCTTTTTGAGCTTTAAGCACTTGTTCTACTTGCGCGGTAACCATAGAAGCATGTTCGCTAACAAGTTTAAGTTCACCTTTAATATTAGCCATATAATCACCCAAGCGTCTAATCATATAAGCATTTTCTTTTAATTGTCTACCAAAATAAGCATTGAAGTCGTCTTGTTTAAACATAAAGTTATCGAACTCATCCAAGCACTGACTAGCAATTTTATTAGGAGGAACTTCAGCTTTATCATATCTATAGAGAGAATTTACCTTTACTACTTGTGTCGGGATATCGGGGTCAGGAGGTTCTTCAATAAATAAAGAATTGAGATCATAAGTTTCTTCAACAGGCGGTGAATTAAGACCATGTATTTCTTCAATAGGAGGTAAATTCTTAATGTCTTCAGCTTTAATACCTTTCTCTTTCATAGATTTCTTTGCCTCTTGCATATCTTCGGGACTGAGAAATAGAACACCTCTCTTCTTTGGAGTTGGTTTAGGAATAGGCTCAGTAATTGGAGCAGGAGCCGGCTCAGGAGCTGGCTCCGGAGGTGCCCAATTATTTTCATTTGTCAACATATTATTCAATATAATTTTAGCTTCATCTGGTGTTCTTTCCCAGAAAAGAGAACCAGCACAACTATCCAGGTAATCTCTGGAAGCATTGGTTAGCCCATTATAAAATATATCAAGTATTTCGGGTTTCTTAAGAGGATGATAATGCAAAGCATTAAGTAACTTGAGGAGCCTCCCCCAAGCTTGTGGCAGACTCTCTTCTTTAATTTGCACAAAGTTGTATATTTCCCTCAGAGCAGCTTGTTTCTTATGAGTAGGGAAATATTTAGCAGAGAAGTAATAAATCATATCCTGGAGACTACGCACACAACCAGGATCAAGAGAATTAAACCATATCTTAGCATCACCCATTAATGAGAACGGAAATATTTTGAGTATATAGAGGTAACGCGATCTCTCATCATTAGTGAACAGGGCAGCTATATCATTTAACTTAGTAAGATGTGCCACAACAGTTTCAGATTCATAGCCATAAAACGGATCAGATTCAACCAAAGTAATTATATCAGGATCAATAGAGAATTCACAATCCTTATCAGGAACACAAATAGGTGATGTAGCAAAAGCAGGGTCGGGTTTCATTTTATCTCTAAGTGATTCTTTGTTCCATTTAATTAATAACCTCTTAAGCTCATATCTATCCCTGCAAGCTAAAATAGCGGCAGAAGATTCCATATCAAAAAGATAGCCCTCAGGAATAACATGCATATTTTCATCATCACTATCATCATCGTATTCAGATTCAATAATTTCTTTTTCTCTAGCCCTAGCAATTTGTTCATCAAGAAATTCACCAAGGGGCACAGTAGTATCAGGCATAGAAGCAGTTTCATCATAAGTATCATGCATAGCAGAAGTGGCATCATCAATAACATGCGACATATCAGAACTAATAGAAGCAGGTTTAGGTGTCGCTAGCTTACTCATAACAGAAGGTGAATCAAGTGCAGAGCTAGATGGCAGTTCCTTACCTCCCCTCATAGTTGAGGGATAGATCTTGGTTTTTGGATCTCGCAAGTTCTTCATAATGATAAGCAGATATAAATCCCAAGTGACTCAAAGAATAGAGCTATGCTCCCCGGCAACGGTGCCAGAAATTGGTCATGATAACCCACAAGTATAGGGGATCGCAACAACTTTCGAGGGTAGAGTATTCAACCCAAATTTATTGATTCGACACAAGGGGAGCCAAAGAATATTCTCAAGTATTAGCAGCTGAGTTGTCAATTCAACCACACCTGGAAACTTAGTATCTGCAGCAAAGTGTTTAATAGCAAAGTAATATGATAGTGGTGTTAGCGGCAACAAAAGTAAAGACAACAAAAGTAATATTTTTGGTATTTTGTAGTGATTGTAACAGTAGCAGAGGGAATGTAAATAAGCGTAAACCACTATATGGAAAACTCGTAGGCACCAGATCAGTGATGGATAATTATGCCGGATGCGGTTCATCATGTAACAGTCATAACATAGGGTGACAAAGAACTAGCTCCAATTCATCAATGTAATGTAGGCATGTATTCCGTATATAGTCATACGTGCTTATGGAAAAGAACTTGCATGACATCATTTGTCCTACCCTCCCGTGGCAGCGGGGTCCTATTGGAAACTAAGGGATATCAAGGCCTCCTTTTAATAGAGAACCGGAACAAAGCATTAGCACATAATGAATACATGAACTCCTCAAACTATGGTCATCACCGGAGTGGTCTCGATTATTGTCACTTCGGGGTTGCCTGATCATAACACATAGTAGGTGACTATAGACATGCGAGATAGGATCAAGAACTCACATATATTCATGAAAACATAATAGGTTCAGATATGAAATCATGGCACTCGGGCCCTAGTGACAAGCATTAAGCATAGCAAAGTCATAGCAAGATCAATCTCAGAACATAATGGATACTAGGGATCAAACCCTAACAAAACCAACTAGATTACATGATAAATCTCATCCAACCCATCACCGTCCAGCAAGCCTACGATGGAATTACTCACGCACGGTGGTGAGCATCATGAAATTGGTGATGGAGGATGGTTGATGATGATGACGGCGACGGATTCCCCTCTCCGGAGCCCCGAACGGACTCTAGATCAGCCCTCCTGAGAGTGTTTAGGGTTTGGCGGCGGCTCCGTATCGTAAAACGCGATGATTTCTTCTCTCTTATTTTTTTCTCTCCGAAAGCAAATATATAGTAAATGTTGAGAATAATATAATTAATACCATAACAGCAGAGGAGTACATAAGGGATACTTTCCAGAACTGCGAAAAGGAATAGGTATGTCGTACGGTAAGTAAACTGACTCCAAAACTGTTCTAATGGCAATTCTTCTCCGTTTTGTAATATTTAAAAATTTAGGAAAATTAAAACCAGTCCGAAGGGTGCACGAGGAGGCGGCAAGGTAGGAGGGCGGACCCTACCCCCTGGGCGCGCCCCCAACCTTGGGGCCACCTCGTGCGCCCTCCAGACTCCATTTTCTCTAACAATACTTCTTTTGGTTGGTAAAAATTCATTATATAATCTTGAATACGTCTCCCAACGTATCTATAATTTTTGATTGCTCCATGCTATATTATCTTATGTTTTGGACATTATTGGGCTTTATTACTCACTTTTATATTATTTTTGGGACTAACCTATTAACCGGAGGCCCAACCCAGAATTGCTGTTTTTGCCTATTTTAGGGTTTCGAAGAAAAGGAATATCAAATGGAGTCCAAAAGGAATGAAACCTTCGGGAACGTGATTTTTGGAACGAACAAGATCCAGGAGACTTGGACCCTACGTCAAGCAACCAACAAGGAAGCCACGAGGTAGGGGGCGCGCCTACCCCCCCCCCCCCCCGCCGGGCCCCCCCCCCCCCTGGGCCCCCTGTTGCTCCACTGACGTACTCCTTCCTCCTATATATACCTATGTACCCCCAAACGATCAAATATGGAGCCAAAACCCTAATTCCATCGCCGTAACTTTCTGTATCCACGAGATCCCATCTTGGGGCCTATTCTGGAGCTCTGCCGGAGGGGGCATTGATCACGGAGGGCTTCTACATCAACACCATAGCCTCTCTGATGAAGTGTGAGTAGTTTACCTCAGACCTTCGGGTCCATAGTTATTAGCTAGATGGCTTCTTCTCTCTCTTTTTGGATCTCAATACAAAGTTCTCCCCCTCTCTTGTGGAGATTTATTTGATGTAAGCTTCTTTTGCGGTGTGTTTGTTGAGACCGATGAATTGTGGGTTTATGATCATGTTTATCTATGAACAATATTTGAATCTTCTCTGAATTCTTTTATGTATGATTGGTTATCTTTGCAAGTCTCTTCGAATTATCAGTTTGGTTTGGCCTACTAGATTGATCTTTCTTGCAATGGGAGAAGTGCTTAGCATTGGGTTCAATCTTGCAGTGTCCTTTCCCAGTGACAGTAGGGGCAGCAAGGCACGTATTGTATTGTTGCCATCGAGGATAACAAGATGGGGTTTTCATCATATTGCATGAGTTTATCCCTCTACATCATGTCATCTTGCTTAAAGCGTTACTCTGTTCTCTTGAACTTAATACTCTAGATGCATGCTGGATAGCGGTCGGTGTGTGGAGTAATAATAGTAGATGCAGGCAGGAGTCGGTCTACTTGTCTCAGACGTGATGCCTATATACATGATCATACCTAGATATTCTCATAACTATGCACAATTCTGTCAATTGCTCAACAGTAATTTGTTCACCCACCTAAAATACTTATGCTCTTGAGAGAAGCCACTAGTGAAACCTATGGCCCCCGGGTCTATCTTCCATCATATTAATCTTCCAACACTTAGTTATTTCCGTTGCTTTTTACTTTGCTTTTATTTTACTTTGCATCTTTATCATAAAATACCAAAAATATTATCTTATCATATCTCACTCTCGTAAGTGACCGTGTAGGGATTGACAACCCCTTATCGCGTTGGTTGCGAGGATTTATTTGTTTTGTGTAGGTGCGAGGGACTCGTGCGTAGCCTCCTACTGGATTGATACCTTGGTTCTCAAAAACTGAGGGAAATACTTACACTACTTTGCTGCACCACCCTTTCCTCTTCAAGGGAAAACCAACGCAAGTGCTCAAGAGGTAGCAGTCTCCTTTTGGTTACTACTATGAAATGCACATAATCCAGTGACTCGTCAACTCCGACAAGTCTCCTTTAATTTCTTCTTTAACTGTCCTTGAGCCATGCAACTGATCAGTACCATACTACATTATTAGGCTGCAGAAATTCTTTAATTAGATGGAATCCTTACTGCAGTATCAGACTGGAGATTTTTTTAGTTAGATGTAATTAATTAGGGGCGGCAATTTGTTTTTATCCTCACAAATATGTACTATAAATTAGGCATGACAAACTCATTCTCCTGTTTGGATTTAATTTGCAACAATCTGTATGTTTGCGTTTTGTGTAGTCATGAAGAGGAAGACAATGCTTTCTTTTTAAAACTAAAAATAGAAATGTTATTTCTGTACTGAAACATCAACTATACCTGGCTTCCTGATCTCAGACCCAAAATATGCTCTCCGTTGCTATTATTTTTCCCAATTAATTCTAGAATTACTCCTTTTATTTAGTGATGTATTCGCCATATGCTTAACTATCTCTAATTTTTTACATCGGATATCATTTAGAGTAATTCATTCTCTTTCATCTTGAAATTCAGCCAATAGACATCAAATATATGAAATTAGATGATGGGGGGGGGGACTCTACTTGCAATGCTTCACTTATGCAACAATGGACTCCCCCAAATGCCAACACCTTTACATGGATATTTAGGATATTTTTGAAGGTTAGAATATGAAAGTAGAACATCAAGTTCCATTACTTTGGGAAAAGTGTCCAGCCCTGAATGATGCATTGGAAGCTGAGAAAAATGTAAGTAGGATGATAATCTGGTTATTTTATGCGGACAATGCATTGCATACTCCCAACTTGTCTGTTCTTACTTTCTTTCATCTCAGGGACATTACCTTCCTGGAACCAGAGTTCTATGTCTTTGTGAGGAGAAAATTGTCAAAACTGTAAGTTTCTAAATCCTTCCATATTATTACATTTATTTGACTACATGCATGCATAAATTTTACAGTGGACAATTGCATGTACTGAACAATTTAATGCATCCAGTTGGTAGTCTCCTTTTGGTTACTACTATGCAATGCACATAATCCAGTGACTCATCAACTCCGGCAAGTCTCCTTTAATTTATTCTTTAATTCTCCTTGAGCCATGCAACAATTCAGTACCATACTACATTATTAGGCTGCAGAAATTCTTTAATTAGATGGAATCCGTACTGCAGTATTAGACTAGAGATTTTTTAGTTAGATGTAATTAATTAGGGGCGACAATTTGTTTTTTATCCTCACAAATATGTACTATAAATTACACATGACAAACTCATTCTCTTGTTTGGATTTAATTTGCAACAATCTGTATGTTTGCATTTTGTGTAGTCATGAAGAGGAAGACAATGCTTTTTTTAAAACTAAAAATAGAAATGTAATTTCTGTACTGAAACATCAACTATACCTGACTTCCTGATCTCAGACCCAAAATATGCTCTCTGTTGCTATTATTTTTCCCAATTATTTCTACAATTACTCCTTTTCTTTAGTGATGTATTCGCCGTATGCTTAACCATCTTTGATTTTTTTACATTGAATATCATTTAGAGTAATTAATTCTCTTTCATCTTGAAATTCATCCAATGGACATCTATATGAAATTAGATGATGGGGGGAAGCTACTTGCAATGCTTCACTTCTGCAGCAATGGACTCCCCCAAATGCCAACACCTTTACATGGATATTCAGGATATTTTTGAAGGTTAGAATATGAAAGTAGAACAACAAGTTCCATTACTTTGGGAAAAGTGTTCGACCCTAAATGATGCATTGGAAGCTGAGAAAAATGTAAGTAGGATGATAATCTGGTTATTTTATGCGGACAATGCATTGCATACTCCCAACTTGTTTGTTCTTACTTTCTTTCATCTCAGGGACATTACCTTCCTGGAACCAGAGTTCTATGTCTTTCTGAAGATAAAATTGTCAGAACGGTAAGTTTCTAAATCCTGCCATATTATTACATTTATTTGACTACATGTATGCATAAATTTTACAGTCGACAATTGCATGTACTAAATAATTTAATGCATCCAGATCTTAAGAAGGCCAGCAATTGGACCAGGAAACAGAATCATAGATATGAATACAAGTCCATACAAGCTGGCCCGACGGTGTGAAGTGACCGCCATCATAATACTGCATGGTCTACCAAGGTAGATTGTTCTAGAATTTATTCCCCCTTACTATCTAGAGTATTGTTCTTAAGGACCTGCTTTTACAAAAATCATTATCTCTCATGAAGTTATTTTGTTGGATTATATCCAAATAGATTTCCTTATTTATTTTTACTTGTCATCCAGAGGGACCAAGCTGAGCATGCCATCAACAACCTAGCTTAGGTTCATTTTCTTTGATTATTTGTGTTCTTAATCTTGGTTTCCACATGCGTGTGCTTGGTACTTTCAGGTTAGCTTCACATTTTTGCTGGAGAAACAAAACCTTTTATCAGCAAAATATATATGCATAGGAGACGGCAATTAACTGTTATGGAAGGATCTTTAAGAAAATATGGCGTCTCCTGCATATAAACTTGTTCCCCTGTTATTATATCGGGTTTATACTTCTCCTTAATTTGTACTTTCACATGGGTGAGCTGGATGGAGGGCAGTCTAAACTCCCCAATCAGATGGAGTTATCCACACTAAGCAGTACACAATTCTTTTTCATAGGTTGTGTTTGATCGAGGTTATAACCTTGCAAACTTAACTTGAATATACTCATCCATCCCAAAATAAGTGTCACTCATTTAGTAAAACTTTGTACTAATTTTGTACTAAATCCACGACACTTATTATGGGAAGAAGCGGGTATTACCTTAGTTCTAATCTTATGTTATTTATCTTGTTATGTCGTGTTAATTATGTAACCATGCTGGAAAAAGAGAACTAGCCCGATGCTTTCTATATTGGAATTACTAACGTGTTTATGCATCCCTCTTGGATATAATTGAATCTTAGTATCAAATGTCATATTTGATGCAAGATACATTTCTTTTATGTATGCCAAGGATTTGGAGATGAAGAGCAAGTATCTAGAGGCAATATGCTGCATACACGAGAAAATGGCACTTCGTCAAAGCTGCTGAAGGATAGGCCTGTACGTGCTCCTGTATCCATCTATCCATATATAAGTCTTATGTACTCACAGTAAGACACATAAGCATATATACTCATCGATTCACCAGTAGTTAGATGAACAAGTTTATCTTGTTATTTGGTGTTAATTGTGTAATCATGCTGAAAAAGAGAACTAGCATGATGCTTCTATATTGTAAGTACTAACGGGTTTATGCATCCCTCTTGGATGTAACTGAATCTAAGTATCAAATGTCATATCTGATGCGAGTCTTTTTGCGGTACCCTCGTACTCCCCAAGGCCTATGTGGAGTACCAACTAAATCCAGCCATTAATATTGGAGGGCGTTAGAGACATTTTACAGTTCACGTGGCAGTTTGATTACCCTAATCCAATTAACTTGTGTCTACGGCGCCGCCACAGCGACCAAATCAGCTGCCTCCATCTCAGTTTCTGAGATCCGTCGCCGTTGTTATAGACGAATCTGCCGGCGCTGCTGAAATCAAAACGATCTCCTTTGTTATAAACGAATCTGCCGGCGTTACTGAAATCAAATGGGCCGCCCCTGTAATTTGCTGATCATAAATTCCCCCATGTCCATATTCAATCAACAATATTGATTGACGGTAAACTAACGTGATTCAGAAATCGTTGTTGGATCGTTCATGACTGCATGATTTTGTGTTTCTCTTCGCCAAGGGAAGAAGGACCATATGCTGGTGCATGATCAAAGAACTCGCTGGCGCATGATCGAAGGTGCATAAGTTGGAGCATGATCAAAGAACTCGCTGCAGCTGACCGCCAGAATAGCATCATACTAGTCATCAAACTTTGGATCTGAGTCTAGCTCTTGTACATGACGAATATACCCTCATAATTAAGGCACTCCCTGGTATTTGGCTGCAGTACTCCTCGATGCTTATAATGGAGTACCATTTAAGCACGCCCGTTGGATCTGAACAAATGGATGACTCATATTAAACTCAGGGTACTGTAAAAGAACTCATCTGATGCAAGATACATTTCTTCTATGCAGGAAGGACACAGATCCGAGAACCAGTTAAGCAACCAATCTAAAGGTGTTTGTGTTAGAAATCCATCACCTTATGTCAAGATATTTTCTGCTTAGTGTGGATACTCACTATTTTTTTCAGGCATGCAGATAGACTTATTTAGCATTCTTGAAGTTTTTTTGAAAGGGATACATGGTCTGGATAAACATGGGGTCACTAAATCTATTTTACAATGTTGCAGCTTCTTTGTTTTCTTTGTAATGTTGGCCATTGCTTTTACATATTGTTCAGATGTATATGAGCATAGGTCTGGTTCTTTTTATTTCACTTCATTGGAAACCATCTAATTAGATGAACATAGCCATGGCATTTTCTTTTATCATGTTGTTCCGTGTGTCCTTGTGATTAGGTTGTTCAAGAGCCAATGTCAAAATTGGTGCATGACAAGACCCGGGACCTTTGGCTCCTCCAATTAACAGTTGGCTTTCAAGGAGGTAGTATGAGCTTGTCGTTCTGCCACATCATGTATTCAGATCATCGAATACAGAAGGCATGGAAGTTACATAGGTCATGGCGGCATCAGAGACCTCTTGGCCCTCCACGATGTCGTCACCACCACCACCAACAACAACGACGACGACTAGCTCGTGAGGCTGTTGTTAGAGCATCAAAACCTGCTTGAGAGAATAACAACACAATTGCATTGAAACTTGTTTGAGAGAAGAACAACACAATTGTATTGAGTTTCTTGACAAGAATGTGAGGTGGTCATGATGAGAGCAAAAGAAGATGATGAAGAAGAAGAATAAAGTGTGGTGTGCATAAGAATACGATGTACATTCCATGGCAATGGGAATCTGCCCAGGATGTCATAGATGGGAAAGGAGGGGGAGGGCAACGCCATGAAGGGAAGGGGAACCGACGCTGAGAGGAAGGTACGGGTTGAACACCGTGGTGTGATTTGATGCCAACAATGTCAACAAGGAGAGCAGACCGGAGGATGAGATGTGAGTGTGAGTGTTGTGACATGAGATGAGAGAATGAGAGAGTGAATTTTTTTAATAAGAAGAAAAGGAGCGGTGCCTTTTTAGGGAAAGCGGTTGTTTGTTATGAGACAGAAGTCACATACCTTTATATAGTGAAGAATATTAGATACTCTAAAAAGTTATTTCTGGAGAATAATTACCAGCAAATGATTTATAGGTGAGCTTACAGTATTAAAATTGGAATGTGACTCACTCTACTAAAAAGTAGGATGCCACTCAATCGTACTAAAAATGAACATCTATGCTTTGAAAATGTCGATTGGCAAAGCTTTATGAAGGACCGGAGTGAAAAACGTTGAGTTTTAACTATCAGAACAGATGCATAAAAATAAATATTCTTTATCTATTTGTTGCGCATGATAATCAGAAGATATGAAAATGGATTATGTCGACGTATAAACATAATTCGTTGACAAGGGTGTTGAGGTGGATGTTGTTGGAAAAGACAAAAAATTCACTCAATTTTATATATACAACAAAAGGCCCATGGCAGCGCACGGGCATTCTATTAAGGGGGTGCCCTACCGGAGAATGCCCTGAATTCTCATTTCTCATCAGAAATTTAGTATCCATTTTCGTTGTTCTTATTTGCGACATGTACAACTCATTAATAATCTAAGGGGATGCCCTACCAGAGAAGATTATGGTAGTTGGACAAGAAACTAGCTCGGTACTGTCGGCAAGGCAGAGGTGGGGAAATAGGAGATAAAAAGCATGCATGGTGGGAGAAGGAAGTCGAGTGTCACGTGGTAGCTCAGACAGGTAGTCTGGAAGAAAGACGAAGACGAGATACGTGTACCTACCAGATCATGACCGCGGGATATCATCCATAAAAATAGCCTTTGGCTCTCATGTCACATGAATTTTCTCTTTGTATATATATATTTTGTACATGAATTTTCTCTTTGTATATATATTTTGTTAGTCCGTAGCAATGCACGGACACTTAGCTAGTAAATTTAAAAAATCAGTCTGCGCTATAAATAATTTATCACATCACCGGAGTTCATACATAGCAAATACAAAGTTCATACACAATTAAACCTATATATTGACCAATTCGCTCATCGACGCCAAGGTAGAATTTCTCTATGGATGTGCAGCACGCGTTGGTAGAGGCGTGATCCACCTTGGTGACGCATGGATGGTCGGCGTCGCCTTCTGCCCCGGTCGACACCGCGCGCTACCAACGAGGAGCTCCGCATCTGCCTCCCGGCATCTCTGGGTGTGCGGGAAAGGGTGTTGATAGAGGCGAGGGTGTCTCGATCTTTCGATGAGATGATAGCTATCGATTTGATGGAGTCGACTTTGACGATCCGATTAGAAACGTGCACAACGTTGCGCCTTAGCAATCGCTAAACCAATCTCCTGAGGTTACTGACGATATTGGAAGCATGATCAGCCTGACCACGAAGGTCTATTCCTGCATGCAATCAAAGAACAAGCAAGAATATGATAATGCAATCTGAATATTGCAAATATATATGAATTATTGATAAAATTAGGGATCCAAAAGCGGTCTTGGTCTGGTCCTTGGACACAAATGAATTACACGAAGTTGCGTTGGCTAACTTTTAACTAAACAAATCCTAAGGAAAAGCTATTAGATTGATCTACTTATATAGGAGCAAGGGGTGGCGGCCAAGGAGGTGGGAGGACGTCCCAAGGCAGCCTAAAACTAACCCTAGGTCGTACAAGGCCAATGAGCCCAAGTGGGGGTGATGTAACACCTTTGGACTTGTAGTTTGACTCGGATTCTGTTGCAAAGTCGCATTGTCTCATCAGTATCTCAATGCTCCGGACGAATTTGAAGGTGAATCCAACTGGATTGGAAAGTGCACGAAATCTACTTTCCAACAAAAAAAGAATCACCCAATCCGGAGTCCGAATGAAAGATATATTAACGTTTTGAGTCAGGTATATCTGTGCAATCTGAATCTGAGTCCAAAACGTGAGAGACTTGGACTATATCTTCTCTTGCGCTAAAAGTGACATGAGAGGACTTTTTGAACAGAACCTAAACTTCTCTTTTTTTCTTATCTTTGTATGTGGATTGTACAAACCCATACACCTGCAATTAGACATGACACAAAAGTTTGTGAAGTATTTTTGTCCTGAATAACATAAATAAATTATTGTATAGTTTGCATTAGAAATCACCGAACAAATATGCATGTATGCAATATTTTTGGTCGTATTCAAGGTAGTCATGTCCTCATCATCCTCACCTTCTTGAAAATAAAGCCATCCTCGGCATTACTTAATCTGAAATGTGGGTAACAAAAGAGACAATGTGTACATGTTGTATATGTATATGTCATCCATTTTTACTTCCCTTGGTTTTTTCACATATGACACATGTATACATGAGTAACTTTGATAGTACATAAAATATAAAACCAAAATATTATCACAAGAAGTAGAAGGCATGAAAATATTGCAACCCAGTTTGCACATATAATTAAAGCTCTTATTCATATCAAAAGATTGACAATGTTTATCATTAAACCATCCCAACATTGGTGAATAAATCTTCCTTGTATCAAATTTGCATGCTACAACATGCTTAAATAAGCAAACATGCAATAAGTCATTTGACACAAAATCATCACAAATATTAAAGGACATATCAAAATGATTAAACATTGGCACAATTATTTTCAAATGTATTTGATCCAAATCTGATTTATTCCCCGATTCACATGGTTCTTTTGGATCAACATTTAATTCAATGGGTGCACTCAAAATTGTTGGTATTTCAACTGTTTGATCGCATGGCGCATTCATGACGGTAACATGATTCTCTAGAATAGGTGGTGTGCTCAAATCAACAGGTAACTCAACACATGATGTATTCAAGTTAACTACGCATGCATCATTCTCGTGTGAAGTTATATCAATACCTTTACTATTACCTTGTCGCAAAGACGTACACTACAAAAAAAAGACATATCCGTGACATTTTGGGCCGAACGAAAAAATTTTCGTCATACATATGACACTTCTATGATGATAATTGTGACAAAACCCGGTATCATCATAGATGTGGTGGGCTCCTACTTCTATGACAAAAAATCATGACAGAAAATGGGCTTTTCGTCCTGGGCGGGCCGGAGACGCAGCTGCATGACATTCTTTGGGCCATCCATGACGGAAAAAAACCGTGGTTGAAGCGAGGGCAAGGAAAATTTCGGGGAGTTCCCGGTTACGGTGGGAGGTCGGGGCCGAGCGATGCACGTTTCTCTCATACACGTACGCGCGTGTGTGCGGGGCATTGGCTCTAACTGAACCCGAGCGAGGCGTTGGGCTCTAACTGAACCCGAGCGATTGCACTGCAGGCTACGCGTTACTGAACCCGAGCGATCGATCGATGGCTGTTAACTGAACCGATTGAGCGATTCCTTCGCTACTGCTGCTAACTGAAGCCGATCGATGCGGCCTCTGGGATGAACAGTGAGCGTTGCGGGGGGTTTGGATGAACAGTGAGCGGTGGCGTTACCTCTAGATGAACATGACCCCGTGGTGTGGTGGAGGGCTGGATGAACAGTAGACGGTGGAGGGGTGGTTGAACAGGACCCCATGGTGTGGAGGGCTGGATGAACAGTAGACGGTGGAGGGGTGCCCGTGGAGGGGTGGTTGAACAGTAGCCGGTGGAGTAGCGCGCGGTGGAGGCTGGATGAACAGGAGCCCATGGAGGCTGGAGGAGGTCGACGGTGGAGATGAACAATATCCCGTGGAGTCCCGTTTTGCGGTACGCCACACCCCTCCCGATGAACAGGACCCCCGTTTCGACCGTAGCGCTCCAACACAAGTCTGTTTCGTCCGTTTTGCGGTATGCCACACCCCTCCCGATCAACAGGACCCCCGTTTCGACCGTAGGAGGTCTGTTTCATCCGTTTTGCGGTACGCTAGACCCCTCCCGATGAACAGGATCCTGTTTCGAACATGGCCGGTCGAACACAAGGCCGTTTCCTCCGTTGTGCGGTACGCCAGGCCTCGTTTCCATCGCCTGTTCTGTCCAAGCCCTCCCGACGAACACGACCACGCATTCCGTTCCGACCCATACGGTTGGCTCCCACGCATTTCATTGCCTCCCGATGAACATGATGCATTCCGTTGCCTCCCCATGAACACGACGCATTCCGTTGCCTCCCCATGAACACGATGACGATGCTGTTTCTCCGTTCCGACCCAGCCATGTCAATGAGCCCTGACCGTACGTATGCGCGAGTAGGCGTTCGAGACCCCGCCCGTATGTACACATACGTGGCCGTATTTTATTTCTTGCACCCTGGCCGCCGTACGTACGTGTACATGCTACGTGCGCGCCTCTACTATGACACGTGCGCGCCTCTACATCCACCAGTATATATGTATGTACACGTTCGCGACCAGAATGACAACGCTACATACACTTCGACCAGGTGGGTCCCGACTGTCAGGCACTTCCTTGCGTGCGAAGATGTAGCTGGTGGGTCCCTTTAGTCAGGGGGTGAATCATTTTTTTGCCCGGACGCACTTCCTTGCGTGCGAAGGTGAAAGGATCGATATGGTTGACTAGAGGGGGGGGGGTGAATAGGCAACTAACAATTTTTAGCTTTTCTTTAACAATTTAAACTTTGCATCAAAGTAGGTTGTCTAGATATGCAACTAGGTGAGCAACCTATATGATGCAACAAAGATAGGAACACAGGCAAGCAAGAGATATATCACAAATAAGCTTGCACAAGTAAAGGCACGAGATAACCAAGAGTGAAGCCGGTGGAGACGAGGATGTGTTACCGAAGTTCCTTCCGTTTGAGGGGAAGTACGTCTCCATTGGAGTGGTGTGGAGGCAAAATGCTCCAAAGAAGCCACTAGGGCCACCGTATTCTCCTCACGCCCTCACACAATGCGAGATGCCGTGATTCCACTATTGGTGCCCTTGGAGGCGGCGACCGAACCTTTACAAACAAGGTTGGGGCAATCCCCACAACTCAATTGGAGGCTCCCAACGACACCACGAAGCTTCACCACAATGGACTATGGCTCCGTGGTGACCTCAACCGTCTAGGGTGCTCAAACACCCAAGAGTAACAAGATCCGCAAGGGATTAGTGGGGGGAATCAAATTTCTCTTGGTGGAAGTGTAGATCGGGGCCTTCTCAACCACACCCGAGCAAATCGACAAGTTTGATTGGCTAGGGAGTGAGATCGGGTGAAAATGGAGCTTGGAGCAACAATGGAGCTTAGGGTTGGAAGAGGTAGTCAACTAGAGGAAGAAGACAACCCTTTTATAGCTTAGGACAAATATCCAACCGTTATCCACCTACCAGCCCACGACCAGCGGTACTACCGCCCCAGACCAGCGGTACTACCACAGGGCCACGCGGTACTTCCGCTTGCTGATAAGCGATACTACCGCAAGGCCACGCGGTACTACTGTGCGGACCCGCGGTACTACCGCAGCAGCAGCAGCAGCAGCTAGGGCAGACCTGTAGCACAAGAGCCGAGGGTGGTACTGCCGCGGGCGTGGTACTACCGCTCCCCCTTGCGGTACTATCGCAAGGCAGGAAACCCCTAGCCTGGGAAGAGCGCGGATAAAGATACATCCGTGCCTACTTCCGCTGGTAAACGAAAGAAGCAAAAATCCGACACAGTACTACCGCAGAGGAGCGGTACTACCGCCTGGCAGCTGAGCCAGGCCGTGCACGGTACTATCGCGCAAGGGATGCGGTACTACCACATTGGCATGGATGTAAAAAATTACATCCGCCCTACTACCGCGAAGGAGCGATACTTGGCCCCGGGGCCACGGTACTGCGGCTCCAGAGGAGCGGTACTACCATGGGCACCTGCGGTACTACCGCGCCGAAGTGCGGTACTACCGCGGGTGCCTGTGGTACTACCGCTCAACAAGGAGCAGTACTACCGTAAGCCCACCAACAGCAGTCAGGACAAGGGAAAAGAGGTACAACGGAGGATGCTCCAAAGTGTAGGGGAAAGGAGGGGACAAGGAAGAAAACGTGTACGTGATGATTCCACCCAAACCTTTCCGACGCGGACCCCCTCTTAATAGTACGACTTTCCTATGACTCAAATCCACCAAAAAGAAACGTAGAAAAGACGCCGTCTTCAACAGTCTTCGAGGGGCACCAAACCATCTTGTGCCTAGCGATGAAATGTCTGGGAAACTCAAGGCACACAATTAGTCCGCAAAGCATTGTCATCAATCACTAAAACACCTTAGGGATAAATATGCCCTTACAATCTCCCCCTTTTTGGTGGATTGATGACAATACGGGATTTGCACAGAGGAAATACGGTTAAGCAAACGCAAACCCCTCCTCTCTAGAATATAGACGGGCTCCCCCTAGATGTGTGCTAACTAGATGGGTGCTTTGGACTGCACGACACACATACTAAGATCAAAGCTCCCCCTATATTATAGAGACAAGGCATATCTTGCAAAAGTAAGGCTAACACTAGACAAGATAGCAAATACGAGCATAACAAGTAGCACAATCATAAGCTCACTAGGATAGAATAGAGTGCATATGTATTACACCATATGAAGGATAAGTCTCAAAGGCGCAAACTAAACCAAAGCAAACAAGGTCCAAACGACAAAGCAAACACCAAAGACGACATGACACGCAAGCACGGAAATCCCTACACTCTCTCCCCCTTTGGCATCGAGACGCCAAAAAGGCAGAGAGGACACCTACACACAAGGGGTGGCTCAGGCAGAGAAATCATCCCAATGCTCCTCGTGCTCCTCGTCAGACTCGGTGGCGGGGACGGTCTCCTCGATGTCCTCCTCAGAACTAGTCCACTTGAAACCTTGCTTCGCCATCCATGCAGCCTCTGGCGTGATGGCATCCTCAGAACCGCCAGAGACATCCTCTCCATCGCGGCGGTGACTCTCCTTGGATGCCATGTGAGTCCTGTACTGCCCCTTCGCCTGCATGCAGAAGAGAGTCTTCATCTTGTCCTTCAACTTTTTGGCCCACGACGGCTCAGAGGAAGGTGGGGAAGACCTAGTAGCATGGTCCTCAGCAACATCCTTTGCACCAGCCTCCTCCTCACCAACAGCCCTCCTAGCAGCAGACGCCTCAACACGAGTAGTAGTGTTGGCCCAGTTGGGCTTGATGCGGAGACTGATGGACTCATGCCGAATCCAGTCTGGAGCAAGGAACTCATCACCAGGGTGCATCTTCTCCCAAGTCGTGGAGATCAACAGAAACATGTATGGTCCATAGATAGGTACCTTGCGGGTGTACACTGCAAATCGAAGCTCACACCACATGATGTGTGAGACATCAAGTGGCTGAGTCTGAGACGCACGTGCCTCCGTGCACAGGAGCATCATGTCCACCAGGTAGGAATGAACCTTGTCCTTGTCGCCAATGCGAGGGAACAGAGTGTTGCGGAAGATGCGATGCATGATATCTAGAAAATAGTTCAGCACCCAAGTCGACTTGCCACTGGGAAGCACCTTCTCAACATAGTACGACTGAAGCTTGTTCTTGTTAGCAGACTCAGAATTGGCGTGGGGGCGAACACCAACGGGTGTGTGAAGCCCGTCATCAGGAACGTGGAGCAGACCCATGAACTCCTTCCAGGTAGCAGACAACTGACGGCCATTGGTCATCTAGGTCATCCTCCGCTCATCCCCGGGGTGAAAGTGAACTGAGGCAAAGAACTGACATATAAGCTCAGGATCATAGTCAAGGTGGAAAGAGATCACATGTTCAATACCAAACTGCTCCACCAAATCCAGAGCTTCTCCAAAGTAGTCACGAAACTTGTCCTTCCTCATGTGATTCATGTCTATCCAC
This sequence comes from Triticum urartu, assembly GCF_003073215.2. Lineage (NCBI taxonomy): Eukaryota > Viridiplantae > Streptophyta > Magnoliopsida > Poales > Poaceae > Triticum > Triticum urartu. The sequence goes on from NC_053022.1 coordinate 233,427,573, forward strand.
TTGACATCCACGTAGGTATTTTGCTTGTTCTTGATTACATCCAGATAAATGAGAGCCTGCTGCTTGGTCCAAAACAACTCAGTGCCTCTAAGGGTAGCATGAGCATTCACATAAGGGTTGATCTTCCGGCGTTCGATGTACTCAGTGAGGGGAATCTCGTCCATGCCCTTAGCAGGTTCCTTTTGCTTGCTGGCAGTGGTCTTGACATTGCGCTTGAGGGCATTGGAGCCCTCTGGTGCTTCATCTTGAGGATTGTGCAGTCGCTTGGAGCCAGTGTCACGACTGGCATTGGAACGGCGAGAGCCACCACCTAAGACACAAGAGAAAACACACACAAAGAGCGAGAAGAATCAATGCAAAGACCACGACAAAGTAAGGGAAACAAGTAGAAAGCATATGGGATAACTGGTACGAGGAAGATGGGACAACAACGGTAGTGCCGCCTGGTTGTGCGGTACTAAAATTTTAGTACCACTCCTAGTCGCGGTAGTACCGTGTGAGGATACGGTAGTACCGTGGCTTGGAGCGGTAGTAAGATCTTAGTGCCACAGAACATGCGGTAGTACTGCACCGAACGGGCGGTAGAACCGCACCGCGTCAGATTCGAACCTACTTTTGAATCTGAGAAGACGCGCGAAACCACGGTGGAACTATGGTTGATCAAATCTACCACGGGACAATATATTAAGTATAATTTCTACGCAACACTACTCTCCTACAGCCTTCTCTTGCAAAGACTTGGCCTAAAATCTCAAGAACACAAGCATCTCCCCAAAAACCTAGAGACAAGAGAACCAACAAGAAAGAGAGGGATTTGGGGAAAAACCTTGGTCCATGGCAAGAGGAAGTGGTGGGGAACGATCCCACCGGTCGGAATCCAAGGAGAGCAGCCGGAGACGGAGATCCGGCAAGGGACTCCGGCCCCGTTCTTGAGCGAGAGAGAGAGACGAAGTGGGGAAAACTGACGAATGTGTATGGGGGAGTTAGAACCCCCTGTTCCCGTCCTTATCCCCACGCGTCTCCGACAGCGTGGTAGTACCGCGTATCATCGCGGTAGTACCACTTGGGCGGAAGAACCGCACCAAAGCGGTAGTACCGCTCTCCCAGGCGGTAGTACCGCGCTGGGCCGGTAGTATCGTACTTTCCACGCACGGTAGTACCATGGCAGGTCGCGGTAGTACCGTGAGCTCAAGAAGAATCCATTTCCAAACACAGGAAAAGAGAGGTCTTCGCAAGGAAACTTGAAACGAACAAAACACCTCACAACAAGCTCAAACACGAAGGGAAGAAGGGGCAAAACGACAACAAGAGACGACCACGAGACACAACCTCTCCAAAGAGAGGGCGGTGGCCGGAGCCACCTATGTTTGAGTCAATTGGTATGGCACCGCTAAGAATTATCCTTGGGCCCATGACCAAAACTCGTCTTTGAAGCACAAGTACCATAAAAAATGGCTAATGTGAAAGATTTGACCAATTTATGCATAATGGGGGGAGGGAGAGTTCATTGAGAGAACAGCACCCCCCTATGTCCATGCCTACATCTAAACAAGACAACAAGTTGAGTGTGGTGGGGTGTGCAAGGGTTCAAGCAACATTGCTCGAATCAATGATATTTAGCTCATGCCTTAACTCGCGAAATCTTGCTTCATCCAATGGCTTCGTGAAAATATCTGCAAGGTTATCATGAGTGTTGACGTAGTTGAGCTCGATCTCCCCTCGCCTAATGTGATCCCGGATGAAGTGATACCGAATCTCAATATGCTTCGTCTTGAAGTGTTGCACCGGGTTGAGAGAAATCTTGATGGCACTTTCATTGTCACACCAAAGAGGCACTTTGTCACAAATGACACCGTAATCCTTTAAAGTTTGACTCATCCATGAGAGTTGTGCACAACAAGTACCGGCCGCTACATACTCCGCTTCCATGGACAAGAGAGACACACAACTTTGCTTTTTGGAAGACCAACTCACCAAAGAGCAACCAAGGAATTGGCACCCTCCGGAAGTGGACTTCCTATCCACTTTGTCTCCCGCCCAATCGGAATCCGAATACCCTACAAGCTTGAAGTTTGATCCTCTTGGGTACCATAAGCCAAAGTTTGGGGTATGAGCCAAATATCGAAAGATTCGCTTGACCGCCACATAGTGACTTTCCTTAGGTGCAGCTTGAAACCATGCACAAATTCCCACACTCAACATGATATCCGGTCTAGATGCACAAAGGTAAAGCAAGGGTCCAATCATGGAGCGATATACCTTTTGATCCACCGCTTTACCATTGGGATCTATGTCAAGTTGGCACTTGGTGGGCATTGGAGTGGAAGCCGGCTTGACATCACTTAGCTTAAATCTCTTGAGCACGTCTTGAGTGTATTTGGCTTGGTTGATGAAGGTTCCTTCTCTTCTTTGCTTCACTTCGAACCCTAGAAAGAACTTCAACTCTCCCATGGAAGACATCTTGAACTTAGAGGTCATGAGAGCGGCGAATTCCTCATTGAAAGCTTTGTTAGGGGAACCAAAGATAATTTCATCAACATATAGTTGGCATACAAACAACTCCCCTTTGACCTTCTTAGTAAAAAGAGTGGGGTCAATTAGCCCAACTTCAAACCCACGATCTTGTAATAATTCGGTAAGGTGGTCACACCACGCACGTGGGGCTTGTTTAAGCCCATAGAGTGCCTTATCGAGTTGATACACATGATCAGGAAAGTAGGGATCCTCGAACCCGGGGGGGTTGCTTGACATAGACCAACTCATTAATAGGACCATTAAGAAAAGCACTCTTCACATCCATTTGTTGCAACTTAAAGTTATGATGCGAAGGATAAGCAATCAACAAATGAATGGGTTCAAGGCGAGCAACGGGAGCAAAGGTTTCACCGTAGTCGATACCCTCGACTTGGGAGTAGCCGTGTGCCACCAATCTTGCCTTGTTGCGAATGATGGTTCCATGAGCATCTTGCTTGTTCTTAAATATCCACTTGGTTCCAATGAGATTGTGGTTCCCCGTTGGCCTTGGCACCAATCTCCACACCTTATTGTACTCGAAGTTGTTGAGTTCTTCATGCATGGCATTAAGCCAATCCGGATCTTCGAGTGCTTCATATCCTTTTGGGGTTCAACACAAGATACAAATGCGTGATGTTCACAATAGTTTGCCAATTGTCTACGAGTGCCTACCCCCTTTTGAATGCTTCCAAGTACATTCTTCATGAGATGACCCTTGGTGGAGAGCTTGGAAGCAATCTTGGCGGCACGATGCTCCAATTCCTCCTCGGTGGTGAGTTGAGGAGCGGTCACTTGATCATCTTGAGCGACGTCTTGAGCTTGTTCTTGATCTTGAACTTGCTCAGAGGAGAGAACTTGACCTTGGGCATCACTTGGTGTGTCAACACCGTCTTGAGCATGACTTGCCCTTGGTCTTGTTCACGAGGATGAGGGCCTTCACTTTGTTCTTAGGAAGCGTGTGGGCCTTGGGTTGGTGATGGCTCCACTTGAGTGGAGCATTGTCCTTCTCCTTAGGCCACAAGGGGTTCCTCAATGGGTAGGATAAAACCAACACCCATTCTTCTTATGGCTTGAGGAGGAATTTCATTACCTACATCACAAGTGCCACTTTGCTCCACTTGGGAGCCGTTATTCTCATCAAACTCCATGTTACACGTCTCCTCAATAAGTCCCGTGGATTTATTGAGGACACGGTAAGCATGAGAGTTTGTAGCATAACCAACAAATATGCCCTCATAAGCTCTAGCCTCAAATTTAGACAACCGAACACCTTTCTTGAGAATGAAACACTTACACCCGAACACCCGAAAGTACTTAAGGTTGGGCTTGTTACCGGTGAGTATCTCATATGGAGTCTTGTTCAAGCCCTTGAGGAGGTAGAGCCGATTGGATGCATGACACGCGGTGTTGATGGCTTCGGCCCAAAAGTTGTATGGAGACTTGAACTCCTCCATCATGGTTCTTGCTGCATCCATCAACGTTCGGTTCTTCCTCTCCACAACACCATTTTGTTGAGGGGTGTAAGGTGCGGAATATTGATGCTTGATCCCCTCATCACTAAGAAACTCATACAAGGTGTAGTTCTTGAACTCGGTGCCGTTGCCACTTCTTACTGTCAAGATCTTTGCATTGTGTTGACGTTGTGCTTCATTTGCAAAGTCAATGATGGTTTGTTGGGTCTCGCTCTTCCTTTTGAAGAAATACACCCAAGTATATCTCGAGTAGTCATCCACAATCACCAAGCAATACTTCCTACCCCCAAGACTATCAAAGGATGGAGGCCCAAAGAGATCCAAGTGAAGGAGCTCCAAAGGCCTCTTTGAGTAAATGATAGTCATGGGAGGGTGAGCCTTCTCATGAAGCTTTCCTTCGATACAAGCACTGCAGGCACAATCTTTAGCAAAACTAACATTCGTTAGTCCACGGACATGGTCCCCCTTGAGAAGACTTTGCAAAGATCTCATATTGACATGGGCTAAACGGCGATGCCAAAGCCATCCCATGTTAACTTCAGCCATTAGGCACGTCGCGGTCTTAGTGGGTCGCTCCGAAAAGTTAATCACATATAGACCGTTCTCGACGTGCCCAACAAAGGCTACTTTAAGAGTCTTGCTTCACAAGAGGGCCACGGTATCAATATCAAAGAAAGTGGCAAAGCCCATGATTGCAAGTTGACGAACGGAAAGTAAATTGTATGCAAGGGACTCAACAAGCATGACCTTCTCGATCGTGAGATCATGAGAGATGAAAACCTTGCCAAGTCCCAATACCTTAGAAGAAGAGGCATCACCCCACTGTGGGCATAGATGGAATCTTGTGCACGTCCACCACCAAGTCCTTGCTTCTAGTCATATGATTTGTAGCTCCACTATCGAGCAACCATGATCCCACACCGGAAGCAAACACCTACAAGAGATCAATGCTTGGTTTTAGGTACCCATTTTGTAATGGGTCCTTTGTGAAGGAAATATGCCCTAGAGGCAATAATAATGTTATTATTTTATTTCCTTATATCATGATAAATGTTTTATTATTCATGCTAGAATTGTATTATCCGGAAACATAATACTTGTGTGAATACATAGACAAACCAAACGTCACTAGTATGCCTCTACTTGACTAGCTGTTAATCGAAGATGGTTATGTTTCCTAACCATAGACATGTGTTGTCATTTGATAATGGGATCACATCATTAGGAGAATGATGTGATTGAATTGACCCATTCCATTAGCTAGCACGATCGTTTAGTATGTTGCTATTGCTTTCTTCATGACTTATCATGTTCCTATGACTATGAGATTATGCAACTCCCGTTTACCGGAGGAACACTTTGGGTGCTACCAAACGTCACAACGTAACTGGGTGATTATAAAGGAGCTCTACAGGTGTCTCCAAAGGTAGATGTTGGGTTGGCGTATTTCGAGATTAGGATTTGTCACTCCGATTGTCGGAGAGGTATCTCTGGGCCCTCTCGGTAATGCACATCACATAAGCCTTGCAAGCATTGCAACTAATGAGTTAGTTGCGAGATGATGTATTACGAAACGAGTAAAGAGACTTGCCGGTAACGAGATTGAACTAGGTATTGAGATACCGACGATCGAATCTCGGACAAGTAACATACCGATGACAAAGGGAACAACGTATGTTGTTATGCGGTCTGACCGATAAAGATCTTCGTAGAATATGTAGGAGCCAATATGAGCATCCAGGTTCCGCTATTGGTTATTGACCGGAGACGTGTCTCGGTCATGTCTACATTGTTCTCGAACCCGTAGGGTCCGCACGCTTAAGGTTTTCGATGACAGTTATATTATGAGTTTATGAGTTTGATTGCTGAAGTTAGTTCGGAGTCCCGGATGTGATCACGGAACATGACGAGGAGTCTCGAAATGGTCGAGACATAAAGATTGATATATAAGGACCTATATTCGGACAGAAGTGTTCCGGGTGATTTCAGAGAAAACCGGAGAGCCGGAGGGTTACCGGAACCCTACCAGGAGAAGTAATGGGCCATATGGGCCTTAGTGGAGAAAGAGAAGGGAAGCCAGGGTGGGCCGCGTGCCTCCTCCCCCCTGGTCCGAATTGGACTAGGAGAGGGCGGGCGGCGCCCCCTTTCCTTCTCCTTCCCCACTTCCTTCCCCCTCCTAGTAGGAGTCCTACTCCTACTAGGAGGAGGACTCCTCCTTGGCACGCCTATAGGGCCGTCCGGCCTCCTCCCCTTGCTCCTTTATATACGGGGGCAGGGGGCACCTCTCAGCAACACAAGTTAATCTTCGTGATCGTTCTCTTAGCTGTGTGCGGTGCCCCCCTCCACCATAATCCTCGATAATATTGTAGCGGTGCTTAGGCGAAGCCCTGCGACGGTAGAACATCAAGATCGTCACCACGCCGTCGTGCTGACGGAACTCTTCCCCGACACTTTGCTGGATCGGAGTCCGAGGATTGTCATCGAGCTGAACATGTGCTAGAACTCGGAGGTGCCGTAGTTTCGGTGCCATATCGGTCGGGCCGTGAAGACGTACGACTACATCAACCGCATTGTGCTAATGCTTCCGCTGTCGGTCTACAAGGGTATGTAGATCACACTCTCCAAGAAAGGCCCGGAGCCTGTGAAGAAGGCCAACGCCTGTGAAGCTCGCCGCCCGTGACACTCTCACGTAATAATGAGTTGGGGCTGTACACGCCCCGGAGTCTCAGGAGCGCCGGCCTCAGGCCCTGGGGCTCCCTCCCACGCCCAGTGGCAGCACATAGCTCCGCGCTGGTGAGAAGACGTCGAAGACTAGATTAGGTGCCGGACGCGGCTTTTTCATTTGCTTTCCGCAGTTGGCTTGTTCATTCTCATTCAAAGTTTTATTAAAGCTGTTGCCGTCTTTGGGTTTTGGTTCTTCGACTTTTCACTCTCCTGCCTCGATTTCTCTTATGCAAGGCCTCGCGAGGGGGCAGCCGAGCGCCCTCGCGAGTGTTCCTGTCCTAGTCGTTCAAAGGTTTCGCGACCTGGGTCCATTACAGGAGGACCCCTCTAGTCCGTGCCCCATGGGCACTGCGACACCAACACAGGGCCTGGGTCGGTCGCCCCCCACCGCTGGGGCCGGGAACTATCCACGCGCGGGCACGTAGCCAGAAGGAACGATAACGGAAGCAAAGTGGTGATTAACAGCAATAACCCAAACACGCCCCCGCAGGGCTCCACACTACTGTCTTTTTACGCAGGAAAAAGGAAAAGGAAGAACAAATCAGGCGCAGCTCGCCTCACACCGGCCTGCAGGGAAGACTCGAGCTGCCTCCGGGGCTCAGGCAGACTCCCTCTCGCGCTTCATTGAGGCGCGACGGCGGGCAGACACGCTACCACCTCCCAAGCAGGTATGACGGCGTGGAGGCTGACCGCGGCCACCGCTAGAAGAGTCACCGCCTGAAGAAGAACCGGTGAAGCTTGGGGAACCCTGAGCGCCGCCAATCATGCGAGCGATGTCCTCTCCATCATTGTCGGGGCTGGGTTCCCGGCCGCGGTCGTCGTCCTCAGGGCAGCACCCTGCGCGGCGACCATCTTCCCCAAACACCCTCACGTAGAGGGTGGCCTCGCCATCAAACTTGAAGTGCAGGGTGCACCGACGGCTCAGGCCACGCGCGCGGGCAAACGTCTGCCAACCGCGGGTCAAAGCCAGGCTCCCTGCTGCAGAGACCTCCAGTGAAGCCCATGAGGCCCGGCTGCTGCAGCCGTCTGCCTGAAGCCAGAGGCCGCCCGGGGCGCCGGCCGGGAGCTCACCGAGGAGGAAGCGAGGAAGTTGAAGTCGTGTGCTAGTCGCCTCCGCCGACCACACAACGAACTCCGGCAGCACCTCTGCAGCGCGAAAGCGCGGCCTAGGGGAGCGCGCAATCGAAGCGCGCCCCCCGGCCCCAGCAGTCCGCCTGTCACCGTGCTGGAAATCGTCTCCCCGGCCGCGGGGAGCTGCCGTGGTGGCCACAGGATGTTTGCGAGGGCGCCCTCAGACACGCTTTGGCGGGGAAGAGGCAGGCTCAACCTGGCGAGCCTTCCCCTTCTCTGCGGCCGAGAACCTCCTCGACGGGGCCATGAAAAAGAAGGAGAAGCAAGGGGGGGATGAAATGGATGGGCGCGCGCTGATCCATACTTATAGCCGGCGAGGGCCAACCGCCGGCCCCCACAATCGCAGGTAATCATGACCCGCTTTGCATGCAGGGACTTGTCCAATCCGTGCAGTTGCCAAGGCGCCGTGGGGAAGTGGAGACGCCCACGTCCAATCAACCGCCACGCGGCACCCAAGGCCGCAGGCTGCTAGGGCCCGCGGCTCTTCGCCCTTGCCCTTTTTCCTCCCTGCACGGCCAAGCCCGGGAGCGCCTTGGGCCCGGGGGCTACTGTCGGCGTTCTGGGAATGGGGGTCCCTAGACTTGCCTGCCTGCGGCCTGCAGCGTGGCTCAAAAGGGGGCCCAGCACGGTCCATCTTCATCAACACAGACCCAAGACCCTCGCGAGGGGCCAAGCCTCGCGGGGCGGACGAGACGGAGCTTCCTCAGGCACGGCCTCATCAGGCTGGCTCGCGAGGAGGCGGAGAGATCAAGGCGGGGTACCTCACGAGGTGCCCGTGAAGCAAGCCATGACGACCAAAGGCGCCAGGCGGGTGCCAGCCCGCGCAGTGTCCTCCTTTCCTCTTTGGTGCAAAGGGAGCAAGCGCAGGCGAGAGCATCAAGCAAAGGCACCCGTTTCGGTGCAACGAGACCAAGACCAGTCCAACGGCAGGGAGGAAGTCATTGTGGAGCCCAAGCCAGCATCACCACCAGATCATTTGGCAGGCGAGGATCAACTTTAGTCAGGATAAGTGTACCAGATGTTCCCCTTCAAAATGACCAATTGTTGGCGCCCTTCCCGCTCAATATTTGGGAAGAGGCCCAGGGCCTTTGCCTATAAATAGGACTAGCCACCCACAGGGGAGGGGGATCGGAATCGGAGAGAGAATCGAGAAGAGAGAGAGAGAGAAGGGTGACTGAACTCCTCCGAGCAGTTCATCCCCCCAGCCAAGGACAGACCCTCGTGAGGCTGTTCTTCCTTGTATTGTTCATCATCATCAGCCCAAGAGGCAATCCACCACACCACACACTGGAGTAGGGTATTACACCACAACGGTGGCCCGAACCAGTATAAACCCTGTGTCTCTTGTGCTGTTCTTTCCATAGCTTAGATCTTAGCGAGGCGGAGGGGTGCAGGTAGGTAGAAGGCGAAATCTCCGCGCGCACCCCAGTGTTCGAGCCTCAAGGGTCTGCCGGAACCCGAAATCCGACAGTGGCCTCGTGATGCTGGCAAAGGTTGACTTGCCGAGGCAAAGCCCTCGGTCCAGCTAACGTGACGAAGCTGGTCGGCTGGTGACGCCGAAGTCACCGGAGTATGTTGAAGAAGAAATAGCCAAGTCCCCGGTATAGCCGAGGTGACGGAGTCTTGATGTCAGCCGATGAGTCGAAGTAGGTCGGCGTGATGGACACCAGCTTGAAGAAGCAATAGTGCGTCCCTCCCGATGCAGGTCGTGACGTGGTCGATGCCAGCTTGATGAAGTGACCGTGCGGCGATGCCAGTATACCCGCTCCGTGTAATCCATGGGGCGGCGATGTTGGTGATGATTTATCCTTCGCGATGCTGGACTCTTGTTCGGTTTGCCAAGATGATAATCCGAAAAAGTTGAGCTCGACTCAACAAAGCGACGACGTGTCTAGCGCAGGTCGGCAGCCTTGGAGCAATATTGTCGGACTGGTTTGACACCAGCATGATGATGAAGATGACCTCATGGGAGGCTTAAAAATTTACGGGCACGTGTTTAAAAACAACGCACAATACCACAGAAGAGAATTTCTTTAAAAAGGCTGTCCAATATCACGTTCATAAAGAAACATGAATTCGGGTTGAATCTGTATTCGTGCAGAAAACGGATCCGAAAATTGGTCCACTCATCGAAAGGTTCTCGGAGTTTGAACCATCGGATCGAGCTGAAATTTGGAGGGGTGGTAGATATGGGAATTCCGCAGTAGATGAACGGTTGGATATTCCAAAGGACCTCCGAGCTGGGCTCTGGAGACCACGCCCTAAACTCATCCAGATTCCCGTCCAGATTTGAGAGGGCTCCGATATATCATAGATTGTCGGAGATTCCTCCATCGGAACTCGACGAAATTTTGCATGGATGTTGTAGACGTAATTCCGCACTATTTCACTGAAGGAATCGTCAAACCGACGCTCGAGGAGGTGGTGACGACGAATACAAGTTCGCTGTCCATAAAAATGGCACGGCCGCCCAAGGGCAATGTTGATGTTGAGCCCTCGAGATCCATGGATGATTCCTCCCTGATCTTGATAGAGATCGGAGTTGATGTTTGATGAAGGCCCTCGTCCGAACATGGTGATCAGAACACGGCATGCCGTTCTTGGCCGAACCAAGGTGACCAGCCGAGCTAGTGACGAAGATGCCGAAGTCGCAGCTGATCTCCAGGCGAGCCATCGATCCTTTTGCCGATCACACAGCGGAGCTCTCAATGAAAGCACCAATGTCAGTGTCAAAACCGGCGAATCTTGGGTAGGGGGTCCCGAACTGCGCGTCTAAGGCGGATGGTAACAGGAGGCAGGGGACACGATGTTTTACCTAGGTTTGGGCCCTCTTGATGGAGGTAAAACCCTACGTCCTGCTTGATTAATATTGTTGATATGGGTAGTACAAGTATAGATCTACCACGAGATCAGAGAGGCTAAACCCTAGAAGCTAGCCTATGGTATGATTGTATGTATATGTCTATCGACTAGCCTGGCCTCGGTATATATAATGCACCAGAGGCCTAGGATAACAAGAGTCCTAGCCGAATACGCCGGTGGGGAGGAGTCATTGTCTTGATCGCCAAGTCTTGTGCAATCTTCCTTGCATGCGGCAGCTGTCCGAACTGCTCCATGAGTATACGGCCACGGGGGTCCTCGGCCCAATCTAACAGATCGGGAGATGACGTGTTGAGTACCCCCTAGTCCAGGACACCGTCACTTCCGCTTTCGGTCTACGAGGGTACATGGACACACTCTCCCCTCTCGTTGCTATGCATCTCCTAGATAAATCTTGCATGATCATAGGAATTTTTTTTAAATACTACGTTCCCCAACAGTGGCATCCGAGCCAGGTCTATGCGTAGATGTTTTATGCACGACTAGAACACAAAGGAGTTGCTGGCGTGGGTATATACATATTGCTTGCCGTCACTAGTTGATTCTTGATTCGGTGCTATTGTTGGATGAAGCGGCTCAGACCGACATTACGTGAACGCTTACGCGAGATTGGTTCTACCGACGTGCTTCGCACACAGGTGGCTAGTGGGTGTCTATTTCTCCAACTTTAGTTGAATCGGTTTCAATGAACAGGGTTCTTTCTGAAGAACAAAAAGCAATCACTATACTACATCGAGGTTTTGATGCATAGGTAAGAACGGTTCTTGCTAGAAGCCCGTAGCAGCCACGTAAAACTTTCAACAAAAAGTAGAGGACGTCTAACTTGTTTTTGCAGGAAAAGTTGTGATGTGATATGGTCAAGACGTGATTATATAAATTGTTGTATGAGATGATCATGTTTTGTAACATAGTTATCGGCAACTCGGAGGAGCCATATGGTTGTCGCTTTATTATATGAAACGCAGTCGCCATGTAATTGCTTTGCTTTATCACTAAGCGGTAGCGATAGTCGTGGAAGCAATAGTTGGTTAGACGACAACAATGCTACGATGGAGATCAAGGTGTCAAGCCGGTGACGATGGTGATCATGATGGTGCTTTGGAGATGGAGATCAAAGGCACAAGATGATGATGGCCATATCATATCACTTATATTGATTGCATGTGATGTTTATCCTTTATGCATCTTATTTTGCTTAGTACGACGGTAGAATTATAAGATGATCTCTCACTAAATTTCAAGGTACAAGTGTTCTCCCTGAGTATGCACCATTGCTACAGTTCGTCGTGCCGAGACACCACATGATGATCGGGTGTGATAAGGTCTACGTTCACATACAACGGGTGCAAGCAAGTTTTGCACAAGCAGAATACTCGCGTTAAACTTGACGAGCCTATCATATGCAGATATGGCCTCGGAACACTAAGACCGAAAGGTTGAGCGTGAATCATATAGTAGATATGTTCAACATAGTGATGTTCACCATTGAAAACTACTCCATCTCACGTGATGATCGGACATGGTTTAGTTGATATGGATCACGTGATCACTTAGATGATTAGAGGGATGTCTATCTAAGTGGGAGTTCTTAAGTAATATGATTAAATTGAACTTGAATTTATCATGAACTTAGTACCTGACAGTATTTTGCATGTCTATGTTATTGTAGATAAATGTCATGTGTTGTTGTTCTGTTGAATTTTAATCCATTCCTAGAGAAAGCTAAGTTGAAAGATGATGGTAGCAATTACACGGGCTGGGTCCGTAACTTGAGGATTAGCCTTATTGCTGCACATAAGAATTACGTCAGAAGCACCGCTGGGTGACAAGCCTGCTGCAGATTCTGTTGACGACGTTAAGAACGTCTGGCAAAGCAAAGATGATGACTACTCGATAGTTCAGTGTGCCATGCTTTACGGCTTAGAACCGGGACTTCAACGACGTTTCGAACGTCATGGAGCATATGAGATGTTCCAGGAGTTGAAGTTAATATTTCAAGCAAATGTCCGGATTGAGAGATATGAAGTCTCCAATAAGTTCTACAGCTGCAAAATGCAGGAGAATGGTTTTGTCAGTGAATATATACTCAGAATTTCTGGGTACCACAACCACTTGACTCATCTAGGAGTTAATCTTCTTGATGATAGTGTCATTGACAGAGTTCTTCAATCACTGCCACCAAGCTGCAAGAGCTTTGTGATGAAGTATAATATGCAAGGGATGGATAAGACAATTCCCGAGCTCTTTGTAATGCTAAAGGCTACGGAGGTAGAAATCAAGAAGGAGCATCAAGTGTTAATGGTTAAAAAGACCACCAGTTTCAAGAAAAAGGGCAAAGGGGAGAGGGGGAACTTCAAGAAGAACATCAAGCAAGTTGCTGCTCAAGTGAAGAAGCAAAAGTCTGGACCTAAGACTGAGACTGGGTGCTTCTACTACAAAGGGACTGGTCACTGGAAGCGGAACTGGCCCAAGTATTTGGCGGATAAGAAGGATGGCAAAGTGAAAGCTATATTTGATATACATGTTATTGATGTGTACCTTACTAATGCTCATTGTAGCGCCTGGGTATTTGATACTGGTTCTGTTGCTCATATTTGCAACTCGAAACAGGGGCTATGGATTAAGTGAAGATTGGTTAAGGACGAGGTGATGATGCACGTGGGAAATGGTTCCAAAGTCGATGTGATCACCATTGGCACGCTACCTCTATATCTACCTTCCGGATTAGTTTTAGACCTGAATAATTGTTATTTGGTGCTAGCGTTAAGCATGAGCATTATACCAAGATCTTGTTTGATGCGAGATGGTTATTCATTTAAATCAGAGAATAATGGTTGTTCTATTTATATGAGTAATATCTTTTATGGTCATGAACCCTTGGTGAGTGGTCTATTTTTACTAAATCTTGATAGTAGTGATACACATATTCATAGTATTGAAGCCAAAAGATATAAGTTTAATAATGATAGTGCAACTTATTTGTGGCACAACCGTTTAGTTCATATTGGTGTAAAGCGCATGAAGAAACTCCATTCTGATGGACTTTTGGAATCACTTGAATATGAATTACTTGGTACTTGCAAACCATGCCTCATGGGCAAGATGACTAAAACGCCGTTCTCCGGAACTATAGAGCGAGCAACAGATTTGTTGGAAATCATACATACTGATGTGTGTGGTCCGATGAATATTGAGGCTCGCGGCGGGTATCGTTATTTTCTCACCTTCACAAATGATTTGAGCAGATATGGGTATATCTACTTGATGAAACATAAGTCTGAAACATTTGAAAAGTTCAAAGAATTTCAGAGTGAAGTGGAAAATCATCGTAACAAGAAAATAAAGTATCTACAATCTGATTGTGGAGGAGAATATTTGAGTTATGAGTTTGGTCTTCATTTGAAACAATGCGGAATAGTTTCGCAACTCACGCCACTTGGAACACCACAGCGTAATGGGGTGTCCGAACGTCGTAACCGCACTTTATTAGATATGGTGCAATCTATGGTGTCTCTTACTGATTTACCGCTATCATTTGGGGTTATGCTTTAGAGATGGCTGCGTTCACGTTAAATAGGGCACCATTGAAATCCGTTGAGACAACACCTTATGAACTGTGGTTTGGCAAGAAACCCAAGTTGTCATTTCTTAATGTTTGGGGTTGCGATGCTTATGTGAAAAGGATTCAACCTGATAAGCTCGAACCCAAATCAGAGAAATGTGTCTTCATAGGATACCCAAAAGAGACTGTTGGGTGCACCTTCTATCACAGATCCGAAGGAAAGATATTTGTTGCTAAGAATGGATCCTTTCTAGAGAAAGAGTTTCTCTCGAAAGAAGTGAGTGGGAGGAAAGTAGAACTTGATGAGGTATTGTACCTACTCCCTTATTGGAAACTAGTCCATCACAGCAATCAGTTCATGTGATTCCTACACCAATTAGTGAGGAAACTAATAATGATGATCATGAAACTTCTGATCAAGTTACTACCAAACCTCATAGGTCAACAGAGTAAGATCCGCACCAGAGTGGTACGGTAATCCTGTTCTGTAAGCCATGTTACTTGACCATGACGAACCTACGAACTATGAGGAAACGATGATAAGCCCAGATTCCACAAAATGTCTTGAATCCATGAAATCGGAGATGGGATCCATGTATGAGAAGAAAGTGTGGACTTTGGTCGACTTGCCCGTTGATCGGCAACCCATAGAGAATAAATGGATCTTCAAGAAGAAGACTGACGCTGACGGTAATGCTATTGTCTACAAAGCTCGACTTGTTGCGAAAGGTTTTTGACAAGTTCAAGGACTTGACTACGATGAGACCTTCTCACCCGTAGCGATGCTTAAGTCCGTCCGAATCATGTTAGCAATTGCCGCATTTTATGATTATGAAATTTGGCAAATGGATGTCAAAACTGCATTCCTTAATGGATATCTTAAAGAAGAGTTGTATATGATGCAACCAGAAGGCTTTGTCTATCCAGAAGGTGCTAACAAAGTGTGTAAGCTCCAACGATCCATTTATGGACTGGAGCAAGAATCTCGGAGTTGGAATATACGCTTCGATAGTGTGATCAAAGCATATGGTTTTATACAGACTTTTGGAGAAGCCTGTATTTACAAGAAAGTGAGTGGGAGCTCTATAGCATTTCTGATATTATATGTGGATGACATATTGTTAATCGGAAATGATACTGAATTTCTGAATATGAATTGGGCATCAAGATCTATAGAGATAGATCAAGACGCTTAATTGGACTTTCACAAAGCACATACATTGATAAAGTTTTGAAGAAGTTCAAAATGTATCAAGCAAAGAAAGTGTTCTTGCCTATGTTACAAGGTGTGAAGTAGAGTCAGACTCAATGCCCGACCACTAAAGAAGATAGTGAGAAAATGAAAGTCATTCCCTATGCTTCAGCCATAGGTTCTATCATGTATGCTATGTTGTGTACCAGACCTGGTGTGTGCCTTGCTATTAGTTTAGCAGGGAGGTACCAAAGTAATCCAGGAGTGGATCACTGGACAGCGGTCAAGAACATCCTGAAATACCTGAAAAGGACTCAGGATATGTTTCTCGTTTATGGAGGTGACAAAGAGCTCGTCGTAAATGGTTACATTGATGCAAGCTTTGACACTGATCTGGATGACTCTAAGTCACAAACCGGATATGTATTTTTATTGAATGGTGGAGCATTCAGTTGGTGCAGTTCCAAGCAGAGCGTCGTGGCGGGATCTACGTGCGAAGCGGAGTACATAGCTGCTTCAGAAGCAGCAAATGAAGGAGTCTGGATGAAGGACTTCATATCCGATCTAGGTGTCATACCTAGTGCATCGGGACCAATCAAAATCTTTTGTGACAATACTGGTGCAATTGCCTTGGCAAAGGAGGTCAGATTTCACAAGAGAACCAAGCACATCAAGAGACGCTTCAATTCCATCCGCGGTCAAGTCAAGGAGGGAGACATAGAGATTTGCAAGATACATACGGATCTGAATGTTGCGGACCCGTTGACTAAGCCTCTCTCACGAGCAAAACATGATCAGCACCAAGACTTCATGGGAGTTAGAATCATTACTGTGTAATCTAGATTATTGACTCTGGTGCAAGTGGGACACTGAAGGAAATATGCCCTAGAGGCAATAATAAAGTTTTTATTTATATTTCCTTACATCATGATAAATGTTTATTATTCATGCTAGAATTTTATTAACCGGAAAGATAGTACATGTGTGAATACATAGGCAAACAAAGTGTCACTAGTATGCCTCTACATGACTAGCTCGTTAATCAAAGATGGTTGAATTTCCTAACCATAGACATGAGTTGTCATTTGATGAACGGGATCACATCAATAGAGAATGATGTGATTGACTTGACCCATCCGTTAGCTTAGCACTATGATCGTTTAGTTTATTGCTATCGCTTTCTTCATGACTTATACATGTTCCTATGAATATGAGATTATGCAACTTCCGAATACCGGAGGAACACTTAGTGTGCTATCAAACATCACAACGTAACTGGGTGACTATAAAGATGCTCTACAGGTGTCTCCAATGGTGTTTGTTGAGTTGACATAGATCGAGATTAGGATTTGTCACTCCATGTATCGAAGAGGTATCTCTGGGCCCTCTTGGTAATGCACATCACTATAAGCCTTGCAAGCAAAGTGACTAATGAGTTAGTTACGGGATGTTGCATTACGGAACGAGTAAAGAGACTTGCCGGTAACGATATTGAACTAGGTATTGAGATACGGATGATCGAATCTTGGGCAAGTAACATACCGATGACAAAGGGAATAACGTATGTTGTTATGCGGTTTGACCGATAAAGATCTTCATAGAATATGTAGGAACCTATATGAGCATCCAGGTTCTGCTATTTGTTATTGACCAGAAGTAAGTCTCGGTCTTGTCTACATAGTTCTCAACCCGTAGGGTCCGCACGCTTAATGTTCGATGACGATCGGTATTATGAGTTTGTCTGTTTTGATATACCGAAGGTAGTTAGGAGTCCCAGATGTGATCACGGACATGACAATGAGTCTCGAAATGGTCGAGACATAAAGATTGATATATTGGAAGGCTATGTTTGGACACCGAAATGGTTTCAGATAAGTTCGGGCAATTACCGGAGTACCGGGGGTTACCGGAACACCCCGGTGAGTCAATGGGCCTTAATGGGCCATGGTGGGAGAGAGAAGGAGGCGGGAAAGTGGGGGCGCCCCCCCCCCAAGCCCAATCCGGATTGGGGAGGAGGCTGGCCCCCCTTTCTTTCTCTCCTTCTCCCTCTTCCTTCTTCTCCTACTCCAACTAGGGAAAGGGGGGAAACCTACTCCTACTAGGAGTAAGAATCACCCTTCGGGCGTGCCATAGAGAGGGCCGGCCCTCCCCTGCTCCACTCCTTTATATACGAGGGTGGGGGCACCCCATAGACACACAAGTTGACAGTTCTCTTAGCCATGTGCGGTGCCCCCCTCCATAGATTTCCACCTTGGTCATATCGTTGTGGTGCTTAGGTGAAGCCCTGCGTCGTTAACTTCATCATCACCGTCATCACGCCGTCGTGCTGAAGAAACTCTCCCTCGGCCTCAACTGGATCAAGAGTACGAGGGATGTCACTGAGCTGAACGTGTGCAGATCACGGAGGTGTCGTGCGTTCAGTACTTGATCGGTTGGATCATGAAGATGTTCGACTACATCAACCAACGCTTCCGCTTTCGGTCTATGAGGGTACGTGGGCACACTCTCAACTCTCGTTGCTATGCATCTACTAGATAGATCTTGCGTGATCGTAGTAAATTTTTTGAAATACTGTGTTCCCCAATAGAGATAAGCACTGCGCCAGCCCCCGCACCTTGGCGTGCAAAGGCGCCGTCAAAGTACATGACCCAGCCATCTAGCGCTTCATTTCCTGGCGAGAGGGATCGGCTCTCGCCTTCTTCAGGCTCCGGAGCATCGGTCCATTCTGCCATGAAGTCGGCGAGGGCAGCTCCCTTGACGACCCTGGTTGTGTTGAACTCCAGCTGAAATGCGTGCAGCTCAATGTTCCACTCAGCGACTCTTCATGCGGCATTGGGGCTCCATACTCTCCAGTGGGTAGGACGAGATGACCTTGATAGCGTGGCCTTGGAAGTAATTGTGCAGCTTGCACGAGGCCACCAGGAGGGCGATCAAGAGCTTCTGTGGCATGGGGTATCGTGCTCTTGCGTCCCATAACACTGTGCTGACGAAGTATACCGGGTGCTCCACAAGGGCAGGGCGTCGGTAGAGCCGGTGGCCTACGGAGGTCGTGGCGCCTACCGAGGTGGGGGGACCTTAGGAGCTTGGTCACCCATCATGGCTCCACAGGCCCAGAAACACCGTCTTGTGGGGGCTGATCGTCCGCGGGCGTCATTGTGACTTCAGCGGCGCCGTCTTGGTGCCACACCGTCCTGGCTGAAGGTACAACATTACGCGGCGCATCCTTGGCCTGGCGCTCCTCCCGGACAGCCACCAGTGCCGCGCTGGCCGAGTGAAGTGTGGCGGCCAGATAGAGCACCAGAGGCTCGAGGGGGCGAGGCGCTACCATCACCGGTGGGCTGGTCAGGTACATCTTGAGGTCTTGAAACGCCTAGTCGGCCTCCAGGGTCCACTCGAACGGGCCCTTCCTCTTCATCAGCTTGAAGAATGGGAGGGCGCGCTCCCCCAGCTTAGAGATGAAGCGCCCCAGTGAGGTCACGCGCCCCACAAGCTTTTGCA
>NC_053022.1:233447545-233457606 GCF_003073215.2 Triticum urartu
AAAAACTTTGAGTTGGAAGTTTCTATCCCTAGAAAACTTTTATGATGAGTGGGAACCTACTATTAAAATTAAAATTAAAGATCATGAATGCTATGCTTTGTGTGATTTGGGTGCTAGTGTTTCCACGATTCCAAAAACTTTGTGTGATTTGCTAGGTTTCCAGTGATTTTGATGATTGCTCTTTAAACTTGCACCTTGCGGATTCACCTATTAAGAAACCTATGGGAAGAATTAATGATGTTCTTATTGTTGCAAATAGGAATTATGTCCGTAGATTTTATTGTTCTTGACATAGATTGCAATCCTTCATGTCCTATTATTCTTGGTAGACCTTTCCTTAGAACGATTGGTGCAATTATTGATATGAAGGAAGGGAATTATTAGATTCCAATTTCCGTTAAGGAAAGGCATGTAACACTTCCCTAGAAGAAATTGAATTACCATATGAATCTATTATGAGAGCCACTTATGGATTGCCTACCAAAGATGGCAATACCTAGATTCTATCCTTGCTTTTATGCCTAGCTAGGGGCGTTAAACGATAGCGCTTGTTGGGAGGCAACCCAAATTTTTTTATTCCTTGATTTTTGATCCTGTTTAGAAATAAATAATTTATATAGCCTCTGTTTTGGTTTTTTTTTGTGTTTATTTAGTGTTTGTGCCAAGTAGAACCATTGGGAAGAGTTGGGGAAAGTCTTTTTAATCTTGCTGTAAAAAAGAGAAACTTTAGCGCTCACGAGAATTGCTGCCATTTTTATTTGGAAAGTGCTATTTAGTTAATTATTTTTGCAGATGATTAATAGATAAATTCCTCACGTCCAGAAATTTATTTTAGAATTTTTGGGGTTCTAGAACTTGCGTTAGCTACAGATTACTACAGACTGTTCTGTTTTTGACAGATTCTGTTTTTCGTGTGTTGTTTGCTTATTTTGATGAATCTATGGCTAGTAAATGTAACATCCCAAATTTTCAATTTGGAATGTTTTACAATTATTAGCTAAGCATCTATGCATTTTGAATTGAGTGGCATTTGGAAATTTTCAGAGACTTTTGAGTTTTGGTTTAATTTGGATTCAACTTGGCATTTGAAAATCTACCTCAATATCCCTGACAAATACTTGAGAAAAAGTATGAGAGGAGCTAACATGACACTCCAAAAATGTCAGAAGAAAATATTGCCAAAAGGTTTGAATTTAAATTTGGAGTTTGCAAAAAATGTTTTTTTAGTTTCTGTTTTGCCTCTATAAAAATGTCCACGCTATAGGATTAATTCCCCTGAGAATTTTGATATATATATATGTCCTATATAAAAATATTATAGATTTCTCTTATTTCATTTTTTGTCTCTCTGCCTTAATTCAAAAAAAAAAAAAAAGGCCAAGGCGCAGCCAGGCCAACCGGCCCAGCAGCGCCGAGCCGCAGCCCACAAGCAACCGAGTCGGCCTGCCCCAGCAGCGCACGCCCGAACCCCTCTCCCCTTGGTCGCCCGCTCGCTCTCCTGTCTCCCTCTCCCACTGACCCGCGGGGCCCGCCCTATCCCTAACCCCTCGCCCACGACACGCCGCGCCAGAGCACGTGCAGAGCGCGCCCGACACCGCGATCCTCTCGGGATCGGGATCCCGAGTCGCCCCCTGCTCCACGAAGGTGTCCTATAAATACCCTTCGGCCTCCTCTGTTGATCCCCCTAAAAAACCCTACTCCAAAACCCACCACAGCCACCGCCGTCGCCAAACGCATCTCGCCGCCGCCGCCTCGGTTCGCCGCCACTCCCGACGCCGGTGAGCCCTCTCTGCCCCTCCCAGCACCTTCACCTGAACCTCCACTACCTCCCGCACCTCTTTGACACCTTTTCATCGCCCAGGAACCGCCGAAGCCATCGCCCGCGAGCTCGACCGCCGCTCGCCGGAGCTGCAGCTCACCAGGGAGCAGTCGACGTCTCCCCGACCACCTCCGTCGTCCCCGAGCTCCCCCGACTCCATCCCCGACCTCCACTCGAGCTGCCGCACCCGCCCGACGACTCCGCCGCCGCCCCGGACCACCGGAGCACCCCCGCCACCGTCGCCCGAGCCACCGTCGTCCCTCGTCGCCTGTAAGCCACCGGACTCCCTCCACCGTTCGATCTGCACTGCACGGACTTAGATTAGACTAGCGAAGGGGTACGGTTTATTCTTTCAATAGATCGGTTTAGTTTACGGTTTATCGGTTTAGTGCGGTTTAGTGAGACCGGCCGGTCGGTTTTTTATTGTTAAGCCCGTACGCAGTGGTCTATTCAACGCATGAGCGCGTTTAGTTTTAGAACGCCCACTGTTTTGGCCCATTAGCGCGTTAGTTTTTGTTTAGTTTTATTTTAGTTTCTGTTTTTAAACAGAATAGTTCCAGTTTTGTAAAATCTATATCTTTTAAGTTATTTAATATTTTTAGTTGATTCTTTTTGCTCTAGTTTGGCAAATTTCCTATAGTTGCTGTAGAAATTAGATTCGGCCATGTTTAGGTTTTTAAAAATGTTTTATATTAGTTTTAGTCAGATTAGTTTTTCTGCTATAAATTGAGTTAGGATTATTTTTTTAGTGTTTCTTTTTGTCACTGCTTTGTTTTGACTTTGTCTAGCAGTTAGGAATTTATTTGGGCATTTATAGTCTTTATTAAAATAGTTTTTATGCGAAACAAGCTTTTCTATTTTATTTAGCTTGCTGCTTTTTCTGCTGTTCTAGTTATTTTTAAATTTTATTTTTCCTATGTTATAATTTATTTTAGATTAGTTTCTGTAGTTACAGAGGGTGAACATTTATTTACAGCAAAATAAAAAGTTTTATTTTATTTTCTTATTAGTTTTGTTTTAGGTATAACAGGAGTTCTATAATAGATATTGGTTTGATTCTTTTTGCACCTAGTTGTATGTTGTTTTCCTTTATGTTAGTTAGTAAAACCATTGTTTTGGATCTGTAAAGAAAAGTGTTAGTAGGTTAAAACTATTTCTTTGTTGTTGCTTGATGTGATGGAAAACCTTGATTTTGTTTCCCCGAGTTTTCTTTGATTTTGGTTTGAGTGCTTGTGTGTTTTACTTCAGCTTGCTAATATGTTATTAGTGAAATACTTATTTGTGCTATTGTTTGACTCGATAGAATTTCCGGAGTGCGAAGCTTGCTATCTCGAGTCACTAGCGTTTGAAGACCGTCAGCCAGGCAAGTCATTTGATCATGTTTTACAATACCTATGATTTTGTTGCATTAGAATTATTCCTCCCCACCATGCATGCAGTAGGAGAATTTTAAGTTATGTTCTTGAGTAGTATCATGAGGTAGGATGAACCATTCCCCTTGTTACCATTGCCCGGGACGATGTAGTTTATTTTGCTATGCTCGTAGACGGGGTTGGTTGAGTGATTCATAAGGGAGATGTGAGAGTCAAGATGATGACAACCCCATGACTTCAAGCTCAAGATGGACTTCAAATTCACTACTGGGTGGAGGACGGTTGACGGGCACCCTGGAGAAACCAGCGGATGGCCGAGATGCATGGAGAAGCGCCATGACATCTTGCAGAAAGCTTCACCCAGCCACGAAGAGATGGATGGATACCCCTTGACCGGAAGCTTACCTGTGCAGCCGCAAGCCATTATGGGCTCTGGCTGGGTTGACCTTAGGCGTGACTCTGGACGGACGGTGCCAGCAGATGTAGAAGAACGGTAGGACATGGATGGGTACCGGCAGTGCTCAGAGAAACTCTACGGAAGACCCTGTTT
This sequence comes from Triticum urartu, assembly GCF_003073215.2. Lineage (NCBI taxonomy): Eukaryota > Viridiplantae > Streptophyta > Magnoliopsida > Poales > Poaceae > Triticum > Triticum urartu. Next base: position 233,451,288 of record NC_053022.1, read on the forward strand.
CGTTCATCCCGTCTTCAAACACCAGGCAGTGCGAGGACATAAAGGAGGGAACGATTCTTGCGGGTAAAGTGCACAAGACTCTGCAGAGTAACAACCTAATCGATTAGCCGTGTCCCCGGTTACGGACAAATGAGCCTCTGGAAACTGGAGTATTTCAGAAATCTCAACACCGAACTTAATAAATTAATTGAGGGGTTATTTAATAATTGGGAATGAGACATTGGTTGGTGGAACCATCTCATAACAACCAACATTTTGTAGTAATTGCAAGCAAGTCCTTTGTTATAGGGAAAAATGGCTTTTTCGCAAAAACATAAAACTTAGAGCCCCACAGCCAAATTGCATATAGTGTTAGAAATTTTATTGTTGTTCTCTCTATGACTTGCCGGCATATTCAAAATGCTGACCTACACGGCTGCAACGTCTTATGTTGCAGAGGAGTTTTCCGACAGGAGTGAGGCTACGATCTACGCTTGGCGATTGCCCTATGGAGTCGGATGGACTCGCTATTCGTCTACGCTTTCCGCAGCTTTATTTAGTTTATTTCTCATGAGTTGGCCTTCGGCCGAATTTATTCTATTGTAATAAAGACTCGATATGAGAATCGTGTAATAAATTCAGGTGTGATTGAACTTTGAATCTTTTCATCAATGTACTGTGTGTGCCAGCATGATCTTGGATGGTACAGCTACACAGAGACTTGACCGATTTTGGGTCGGGTCGCTAGTAAAATAGTTTTTAAACCATAGAGAAGTTCGGAATACATGTAGGTTTAACACCAATATAAATAAAGAATGAGTTCATTACAGTACCTTGAAGTGGTGTTTTGTTTTCTTTCGCTAACGGAGCTCACGAGATTTTCTACTTTAAGTTTTGTGTTGTGAAGTTTTCAAGTTTTGGGTAAAGATTTGATGGATTATGGAACAAGGAGTGGCAAGAGCCTAAGCTTGGGGATGCCCATGGCACCCCCAAGATAATCTAAGGACACCTAAAAGCCAAAGCTTGGGGATGCCCCGGAAGGCATCCCCTCTTTCGTCTACTTCTATCGGTAACTTTACTTGGAGCTATATTTTTATTCACCACATGATATGTGTTTTGCTTGGAGCGTCTTGTATGATTTGAGTCTTTGCTTTTTAGTTTACCACAATCATCCTTGCTGTACACACCTTTTGAGAGAGCCATACATGATTCGGAAATTTGTTAGAATACTCTATGTGCTTCACTTATATCTTTTGAGTTATATAGTTTTTGCTCTAGTACTTCACTTATATCTTTTAGAGCACGGTGGTGGATTTGTTTTATAGAAACTATTGTTCTCTCATGCTTCACTTAGATTATTTTGAGAGTCCTACAAAACAGCGTGGTAATTTGCTTTAATTATGTTAGGCATTCAAGATTAATAAAAAATTCTTATGAGTGTGTTGAATACTATGAGAAGTTTGATACTTGATAATTGTTTTGAGATATGGAGATGGTGATATTAGAGTCGTGCTAGTTGAGTAGTTGTGAATTTGAGAAATGCTTGTGTTGAAGTTTGTGATTCCCGTAGCATGCACGTATGGTGAACCGTTATGTGATGAAGTCGGAGCATGATTTATTTATTGATTGTCTTCCTTATGAGTGGCGGTCGGGGACGAGCGATGGTCTTTTCCTACCAATCTATCCCCCTAGGAGCATGCGCGTAGTACTTTGCTTCGATAACTAATAGATTTTTGCAATAAGTATGAGTTCTTTATGACTAATGTTGAGTCCATGGATTATACGCACTCTCACCCTTCCACCATTGCTAGCCTCTCTAATACCGCGCACCTTTCGCCGGTATCATACACCCACCATATACCTTCCTCAAAACAGCCACCATACCTACCTATCATGGCATTTCCATAGCCATTCCGAGATATATTGCCATGCAACTTTCCACCGTTCCGTTTACTATGACACGCTCCATCATTGTCATATTGCTTTGCATGATCATGTAGTTGACATTTTAGTTGTGGCAAAGCCACCATTCATAATTCTTTCGTACAAGTCACTCATGCATCATTGCTATCCCGGTATACCGCCGGAGGCATTCATATAGAGTCATACTTTGTTCTAGTATCGAGTTGTAATCATTGAGTTGTAAATAAATAGAAGTGTGATGATCATCATTCATGAGATTGTCCCAAAAAGGAGAAAGGCCAAATAAAAAAAGAGGCCCAAAAAAATATATAATAAAAAGGGACAATACTACTATCCTTTTTCCACACTTGTGCTTCAAAGTAGCACCATGATCTTCATGATAGAGAGTCTCCTATGTTATCACTTTCATATACTAGTGGGAATTTTTCATTATAGAACTTGGCTTGTATATTCCAATGATGGGCTTCCTCAAAATGCCCTAGGTCTTGTGAGCAAGCGAGTTGGATGCACACCCACTTAGTTCTTTTGTTGAGCTTTCATATACTTATAGCTCTAGTGCATCTGTTGCATGGCAATCCCTACTCACTCACTTGATATCTATTAATGGGAATCTCCATAGCCCGTTGATACGCCTAGTTGATGTGAGACTATATTCTCCCTTTTTGTCTTCTCCACAACCAGTCCCAAAGATAATATAAAAGTGTATAATAAAGCCCAATAATTTCCAAAACAGGATATAATATAGCATGGAACAATAAAAAATTATAGATACGTTGGAGACGTATCAAGCATCCCCAAACTTAATTCCTGCTCGTCCTCGAGTAGGTAAATGATAAAAACAATTTTTTGATGTGGAATGCTACTTGGCATAATTTCAATGTAATTCTCTTAACTGTGGTATGAATATTCAGATCTGAAAGATTCAAGACAAAAGTTTAATATTGACATAGAAATAATAATACTTCAAGCATACTAACTAAGCAATTATGTCTCTTCAAAATAACATGGCCAAAGAAAGGTTGTGCATGATTTGAATACTTGTGTGGTGAAGATGGAGCATAGCCAGACTATATGATTTTGTAGGGATAACTTTCTTTGGCCATGTTATTTTGAAGAGACATAATTGCTTAGTTAGTATGCTTGAAGTATTATTATTTCTATGTCAATATTAAACTTTTGTCTTGAATCTTTCGGATCTGAATATTCATACCACAATTAAGAGAATTACATTGAAATTATGCCAAGTAGCATTCCACATCAAAAATTCTGTTTTTATCATTTACCTACTCGAGGACGAGTAGGAATTAAGCTTGGGGATGCTTGATACGTCTCCAACGTATCTATAATTTTTTATTGTTCCATGCTATATTATATCCTGTTTTGGACATTATTGGGCTTTATTATACACTTTTATATTATTTTTGGGACTAACCTATTAACCGGAGGCCCAGCCCAGAATTGTTGTTTTTTGCCTATTTCAGAGTTTCGCAGAAAAAGAATATCAAACGGAGTCCAAACGGAATGAAACCTTCAGGAACGTGATTTTCGGAACAAACATGATCCAGAGGACTTGGACCCTACGTCAAGAAAGCAACTAGGAGGGCACGAGGTAGGGGGGCGCGCTTCCCCCCCCCCCCAGGCGTACCCTCCACCCTCGTCGGGCCCACGTTGCTCCACCGACGTACTTCTTCCTCCTATATATACCTACGTACCCCCAAACTACCAGATACGGAGCCAAAATCCCTAATTCCACCGTCGTAAACTTTCTGTATCCGTGAGATCCCATCTTGGGGCCTTTTCCGGAGCTCCGCTGGAGGGGGCATCGATCACGGAGGGCTTCTACATCAACACCATAGCCTCTCCGATGAAGTGTGAGTAGTTTACTTCAGACCTTCGGGTCCATAGTTATTAGCTAGATGGCTTCTTCTCTCTTTTTGGATCTCAATACAAAGTTCTCCCCCTCTCTTGTGGAGATCTATTCGACGTAATCTTCTTTTGCGGTGTGTTTGTTGAGACCGATGAATTGTGGGTTTATGATCAAGTTTATCTATGAACAATATTTGAATCTTCTCTGAATTCTTTTATGTATGATTGGTTATCTTTGCAAGTCTCTTCAAATTATCAGTTTGGTTTGGCCTACTAGATCTTTCTTGCAATGGGAGAAGTGCTTAGATTTGGGTTCAATCTTGCGGTGTCCTTTCCCAGTGATAGTAGGGGAAACAAGGCACGTATTGTATTGTTGCCATCGAGGATAACAAGATGGGTTTTATATCATATTGCATGAATTTATCCCTCTTGTAAGTGCATCTAGTGCCACCCCTAGTTGGTTTTGGAGTATTGACGACAAACCTAGTTGAGGGACTAATGTGTTTGTGAGAATTGCAGGATAACACAGGTAGAAGTCCCTCATTGATTCGGTTTTCCTACCAGAGATGACCCCTAAAAATGTATGAAGACATTGAAGTCAAAGGTGGTATATGAAGATATTCACATTGAAGACTATGACAAGAGAAGACACCACATGAAGCCTATGGAGCTCGAAGACTTAGATCTTTCGTAGTTCTCTTTCTTTTGTGTTGAGTCATAGGAACCACCGTACTGTTAAGTGGGGTCCAAGAGAACCAGTCAGAATGACTGAAGTGATGCCTAAACATAACCTATGTCTTCGAGTGAAGACTATGAGAGCGAATCTTGTCCAGAGTCGGACAAGTCAGCTTTGCTTGTAGCCCAAGTAAAGTTGCGTGTGAGTTTGAAATCTGACCGTTGGAACACGTGTCAGTTCCTTAGTGACCCAGGGTCATTTCGGACAAATCAGGTCGGGTTGCCAAGTGGCTATAAATAGCCCACCCCCTACAACCATAAACGGTTGGCTGCTCAGATTGAGAGTACGGCTTTTGTCGTTTGAGAGCAACCCACCTCGAAGCCTTTGAGAGAGAATTCCTTGCGAGGATAAAGCCCTAACCACCCAGAGCCAAAGAGAATTAGGCATCACTTAAGTCTTCTTGTCTGTGTGATCTGAAGACTTATTACACTTGAGGACTGTGCATCCTCCAGCCGGTTAGGCGTCGCGTTCTGAGCATCCAAGAGACATTGTGGATTGCCGGTGAACGAAGTCTGTGAAGGTTTGGGAGTCTACCTTGAAGACTTACCAGAGTGATTGGGCGAGGTCTGTGTGACCTTAGCTCAAGGGGAATACGGTGAGGACTGGGTGTCCTGAGCTGCGTGTTCAGGACTGGGTGTCCGGGACTGTGTGTCCTAAGGTTTAAATACCTAGCCGCCCCAACCAGACGTACAGTTGTCACAGCAACTGGAACTGGTCCAACAAATCATTGTCTTCAACGAGTCACTGGTTTCATCTTCCCTTCCCTTTACTTACTGTTACTCCTTGTGAAGTCATTGTATGTTTGCACTATCTTTTGTCTTCACTGAGTGACTGCGTGTTCTGTCTGGCTTCACAATATCTTCCTACCTGATCCTTACTACATTGCTGCTATTAGTCATTGTGCTTTCACTCTATTGAATACTTGACTATGGCTTGCCTAGTGTAGTCTACCTTCCGCTGCAGGGTATTAGGTTTATTTCTATCATTTGTCTTCATAACTCCGCGTTTTGAAGACTTTCATAAAAATCGCCTATTCACCCCCCCTCTAGTCGATATAACGCACTTTCAATTGGTATCAGAGCAAGGTGCTCCCTTGTTCTGTGTGATTCGGTTTAACCACCTGGAGTTTTAGCTATGTCGACTGCAGGGATAATTAAAGTCTCCGCTGCGTGCCCCGTCTTCGATGGAACTGAATATCCCTACTGGAAGAATAAGATGCGCATGCATCTTGAAGCCATTGACGTCGACCTATGGTATGTCATCGAGAACGGCGTTCCCAAGGCTGGAGAAGGTGTCACTACTGCTGATGTCAAGAAATTCGTTCAACTGGACTCTACTGCCAAGAATATCATCTGTGGTCATCTGACCAAAGGACAGTATGGCCGTGTGAGTGCTTGAAACATCTAAGCTGGTCTGGGACTGGCTCTCCAAGGTCAATGAAGGCGTCTCAACCCAGAGAGATCAGAGAATCAGTGTCCTTCGCAACCTCTTCAACCGCTTCAAGCGAAATGACAATGAGAATGTCCAGCTCACATTTGACCGACTCACTGACATCACAAATGAGCTTCAAGCCCTTGGCGCTACTGAGATCACCAAACATGAAGTCGTCAAGACACTACTGAGATCACTTGATAGTTCGTTTGACACCCTAGCCCTGATGATTCAAGAATGTCCTGATTTCAAGACACTCGATCCATCTGACATACTTGAGAGGCTCAACACACATGAGTTTCAGCTTTCTGAGAAAAGAGATATCTATGGTCCAAACTATGGGCGAACTCGTGCCTTGAAGGCAAAAGCTGTCTCCTCTCTGAA
>NC_053022.1:233458606-233588256 GCF_003073215.2 Triticum urartu
GTTGTGCACTACCCCCTCGGTTCTTAAATATACTCCGGAGTATTTGTCTTTCTAAAATATGTTGAAATCTCAGCTCAGACGAATAGAATATTTAGGAACGGAGGGAGTACACATACAAAGCAAAATGAGTGAATCTACACTCTAAAATATGCCCGTTTGAAATTTGTAAAAAGACAAATATTTAGGAACGAAGGAGTATAATTTCGTTCATGGCACATGGACCCGGATGATGAAGAGGCTTCTGGCAATGCTATCAAGCTTCCATCATTTGTTTACATAATTGACGTACTATACAAATAATTTTCCAGCGACATGAAATTGTACAATGGTGTGAGCTTTCAGCTTTTGTTTCGCGTGTCTTGCCATCGATGCTCTTTCGAAAACAATAAAAAACTAACTTCCTTGCTAATGCATGTCAATTATTAGCAGATCAGAGCTAATAATTACATCACAACTGAAGACAAAGTTGTGAGAAGGTGTTAAATTAAAATTGATCCATGGTTTCATTGGCAGCAATGTCCCCCCAGCTCTGTCTAAATCAACAAGGCATGTTGGCAAAAAAAGTAGCTGTCTGGAGCATGCAACATTCTGATCATTTTGTGCAGTTCCACTAAAATAGAGCTGAGCGTCCCTGTTCCAAAGATATCAAGTGTGATTAGATAATAGAGGATTGCTGATGAAACAATAAACACACAAATAGAAGCCGGCCACCTTCGCGGTCTCTCTTAAGACTAACTAGTTGGAGAAGATTAGGCTCGGAGTTGGGTGAGGAGGATAGAGCAAAACCAATATCCCTTTGTGCAGTCGCACTGAAATGTAGAGACGTTGCCCGTGTGACATTTTAGTACAACTACACAAAACACTCTTAAGAAAAAAGTGATTTGTGCAGTTCACCAGAAGGTCGCAATAGCAACGAGGTGAAATGGATAGCCCTGTTTGCAAAAAAGAGGTAGAAAGGAAACAATTACTGGCCAATAACAGTTGATGACACATGCGACGACAAAAAAGAAGCATATTCCTTGTCCTAAGGGAAGATAACAACACGGTTGTGTTTGTCTAAAATGGTGTGAGGACGAGAATGCAATATGGAAAGTACGTCGGACGAGCTACGTTTTGGGCAAAGAACTATGGAAGATCCACATGCAGCGACGTGGGAAAACGGGCAGTGGAGCAAGGCCGGAGGGGATACCTGGAGGTCGTCGGTATGTAACTAGGTGAGCGGCGGTGGGCAGAATCTGCGAGCAGGTGGCGTAGGCCCTGCCGCGCCGGAGCTTGGTCAGAGAGAACAACGTGTGCCGCAGATCGGGACATGCTGCCTCGGCGCCGTCGAACGGAGAAACGATGCACTTCCTTCCTTTCCCCCGGCGGACGGGATGCGTCCGAATCAGTGACCAACAGTGAGAGAGAGAGAGGCCACCGCACTCCCTTTCCCCCGACGGACGGGATGCGGCCGGATCAGTGACCAAGGGTGAGAGAGAGAGGCCACCGGAGCCTTGTGTGAGATACTCTGAAGAGCGGACTACCTTTTCCTCCATAAAAATCATTTTATATTCTGTGTACGTGCCATTGAGCGCTATAACTTTATTTAAAAATAACGCGGCAATGCGTCAAGTCGAACTTTGTTTCGTGCATGCGTGGTACACGACCTCCCTAGGTAAACAACCACTACAGGCGTTCAAATTAGCACGTGGGCTGCCATTTCGTAAAGAAATGAGCTCCACCGTGTACCCACGCGGGTGTGGCTGGGCACGAAGCGTGAGTACGTGCACGGTGCACCTATTCTCTTCTTGTATACGTACACCACCTACGTGGGGTTGTGTGAAAGAGATACAAACCTAGAGAGATATAGTGTGTGGGTTCTTGAGAGTTTTTTTGGGGGGGGTTAATCAAAAAATTTAACATATGCAATGTGTGTGAAATAGAGTCCTGGATATAACATATATATATATATAGAGGGGGCGATCCACGAGAAGAGAGTGGAGGTATCATCGGCTTGAGGTGTCTATAGAATCGAAGAGAGGGATGATGATGATGTGTGTGTGTGCGCGCGCGCGATCGATAAAGAGTGCCATCGAATTTGTGTGTGCCCACATCAAAGATATAGAGTGGCTGGCTTACTGGAATGTGAGATGGGACATGTGCAGTTTGTCTCTGTGGCATGGATACCTACCTGCAGCGCTCAACTATCGGTGTGTGGTGGGGGAAGAGGGAGGCCCAATTAACTATAGAGGTACAATGGCTGGTATATGTGTTCCGAGGAGAGAGGCCTACCTCATGTATTAAGGAGATCGATCTGCCTCATGTATTAAGGGAGATCGATCGGCATCCATGCATATGTGCAGGAGATGAATAAAGTTGGGAGAGAGACAGAGCTAGAGTGTTGGAGGGGGTGGTAGTGGAGTTGCTTCTAACAAATGGTGGGATAGGCTTGCTAGACAAACGGAGGGCACGCCCGCAATATCAATAAGAGAGGAGATGGCTGCTTGTTGTCTGTGCACGTGTGTGTGAGAGACGGGTCAGGAGGCATGCACGAATGATGAGGGGGGACGATGTGGCTGTGGTAAGCAGATGTAACTACATAGGAAGATCAATCACCCTTTGTAAGAGAAATGAGAGACATAACTTGTGAGGTACTTCGATCGATGGGGGGGGGGTAGTTAAAGTCGATCTAGGTATATGTTGGGAGATCGATCGGTATACATGCATGTGTGTGTTAGAAGCAAATGAGGCATGAGGAGAAGGATAGAGAGAGAGGGATGCATGTAGGAGGTGGTATGAGAGGCATACTATATCGAGGGGGAGGAGTGTGCGAGTACGAGAACGATGAAAAGAGTGGTGGGAGTGAGGCATGGACGCTGACAAGAGAAGAGGGGAAGCTTGTGTTTGTGCTAGGCACACCTGGCTAGAGAGGCATATCGATCGATGTGTGCCGTAAAGAAGGAGCTGGGGGACCTACACACACCATGGGTGAATGACCTAAAGTGAAAACACGAATTTGCGCGACGGAGCTAGAGAATGCTGAGGGAGGGTGAGAGGGATGCGGGCGTGTGCATGCACAAGAGAAAGTTAGCGCTAGCTACAAAGATAAGAGGGTTGTGTGGGTGTAAAAGACGAATAGAGATCATATATACTTCATTATAAAAAGCGAATTCATATATTTGAAGAATTTATCATAGTGTTTAAAACCGACGGATGTGTGAATATATATAACGGTGATAAACATGGTGTGGTTATGAACATGGTATACTACATTTAATATATTTAATCTCTACTCTTATAAAAAATGGAGTTGTTGATGATGGTGTGCCTGCCATCCTGCATTATAGACCGTCTGATTTATATCTGGCAGATAGCAAGGAAACTTTGATGGTTGAAGTTGGCAACAATCATGATTGTAGATTCTTATTGAAATAGAGAAACGAATTCAAATTTAGTTCGAATTACAGCGGTAGTATGGACATTTGGAATGCACTAAAATGTTGGTATGAGTAGGTTACATGCATTATACAGCAAGCGAAAAAATTTAATCGGACATAACATGGATTCATACTCCCTCCTTCCATCTACATAGGGCGTAATGAGATTTTAAGACCGCCTTTGACTATTGACAAGATTGTATATCATTGCTCTAATATTTGGTCAAAGTTAGCATCGAAAAATGCATTAGGCCCTATATAGATGGAAGGAGGGAGTAGCTTTGAATAGCATTTGTATAGTAAAACAGGGCAAGACTCTCTCTTTGTGTGGTGTGAATAGTTTTATTTTTTTCGTTTTCTTTTTGGTTGAGGGAAGTGCGAATTGATTTGGTACGTACAAGTACAATATTACGACACGTTAGGCTTGTCCCTGAAATTCAACGCGCGTCTGGTAATATCCCGAAAATTCAGATATCGTGCTCCCGAAACTGGCGCCTTCACAACCCGCGCCTTGCTATCCCGAAATTACAACGCGCGCGAAAACTCCCTCCAGCTGCCAAATCCCGACACGCGAAATCCCCCTTCTAACCCTGAGCCAAAAGTGCCGCTAGTTCAAATCGGTGGGGGGTACTTTTGTAACACACCCTACATTTTGGACAAGCGCATTCCTAAGTCATGCTTCACCCCTCCCATCACCCCCTTTTCGCCATTCGAAATCCCAGGCCGCCATAACCTCTCCGCTCCAGCCGCAAAACCCCACCCTCCTCCGCCCGCCACGTCACCACTACTCAGCCGGAGCCTCTTCCCCGACGACGCCGTCCACCGCAACAGCTCGACGTCCCTCATCCACCTCCCCGGATGAGGATTCTCGTCCATCTCGCCATCCCGCCGGTTCAGCCGCCCCGTCCTCCACCTGCAAGGAGCTGCTCCGACGATCGCCTCGTCTATCGCGGCTGCTCCATCCCCACAGCGCCGCCTTAACCTGCTCCACCGGAACCGCAGCATCCTCACCGACTCCTCGGACGAAGCCGAGGCCTACTCGGCGCCACCAAAGAGGTTGTACACTCATTGCATCGTACCTTCTCCTTAACTCGACCTCCCGGCGCCGATGGTGCTCCATCCCGCACCCCCATGGAGCGGCTACCTTGAAGCCGGCGCCGCGGGAGACATCTCCACGGCGGCTCTCCCCCAGTGCGAGGCCCCTTCGACGGCGGCGTCCATACCAGCCGGATCTGCTGCTGCTGCTCCAGATCTCGCTCGATCGCTCGCTCGCCCAGCTGCTGCTGCTCACCCCCTCGCTCGTGCTGCCGCTCTGCTCCGATTAAGCCACACTTCAGTCGACTGAATCGACTTTTGGGTCAGTCGATTTTCAGGGGTTGGGGGGCTCGCCGGAGTTAAGGAAAAACCACCCGCAGCGGGGACGGGGGCTCGCCGGAGAGGTACCCCACTATCTATCTTAGGGTTCAGGGTGGGGGGGGGGGCTAGAGGGCTGGCCGGGGCGGCGGTGGCGAGTTGTTTCGGGGCGGCGAGGCGGCGCTGGGGCCGGCGGTTCGGCCGGTGGTGGCTGGCAGCTCAGGGGGGTGCAGGTTGAAGATGAACTGCAGGCCCTCCCTAAACTACATGTCAAGTGCCTCTCTGCTACCATTGCGTTCAGTTTCGACGGTAGCATTCAGATTCCACAGTAAATTTAAGTTTCGACAATTAAGTTTAGAGTCAACAGTTTTTACCTCATCTGTTGTAGTTAGGTGGTTTTTGGTGATGTTAATTTTACATCCATTTTACATCATCTATTGGAGATGCTATTAGAATCCCACTTGAGATTGACGATGTCTGTCTTGTGCTGCTTCAGCCTTGACGTCTTACGGCTCACCGAAGCTGCTCCAACGACAGAACGATCCATCACAACAGAGCAGTGCCCTGGACGCCATCTACAGATTCCTCAGATATTCCTCCACACCCCCGACAGCCACCTCTGCCTCAACTGCTTCAGCGACCAACCCAATGATGCTGTGGTCGACACGGCTACGGCAAAGAGGTTGTACACTTGTTGCATCACTTATTACTATACATTCACGTCGATCCATTAGGGCTATTTTGGTTCTACGGAAAAACTTGAGAATATTCTTTGCCTCCCCTTGTGTCGAATCAATAAATTTGGGTTGAATACTCTACCCTCAAAAGCTGTTGCGATCCCCTATATTTGTGGGTTATCAAGACAAATTTCTGGCGCCATTGCCGGGGAGCATAGCTCTATTCTTTGAGTCACTTGGGATTTATATCTGCTGGACACTATGAAGAACTTGAGAGATCCAAAAACCAAGATCTATCCCTCAACTATGAGGGGACATAAGGAACTGCCATCTAGCTCTTCACTTGATTCATCTTCTGTTATGAGTAAGTTTGCGACACCTACATCTGCTTCTGCTATTCGTTCTGATATGTCGCATGTTATTGATGATGCCACTTCTGCTATGCATGATACTTATGATGAAACTGCTTCTATGCCTGATACTACTGTGCCCCTTAGTGAATTTCTTGATGAACAAATTGCTAGGGCTAGAGAAAAAGAAATTATTGAATCTGAATACGATGATGATAGTGATGATGAAAATATGCCTGTTATTCCTGAGGGCTATCTTTTTGATATGGAATCTTCTGCCGCTATTTTAGCTTGCAAAGATAGATATGAGCATAAGAGGTTATTAATTAAATGGAACAAAGAATCACTTAGAGATAAAATGAAACCCGACCTTGCTTTTGCTACTTCACCTATATGTGTTCCTGATAAGGATTATGAATTCTCTGTTGATCCTGATATAATTACTTTGGTTGAATCTGATCCATTTTATGGCTATGAATCTGAAACTGTTGTGGCACATCTTACTAAATTAAATGATATAGCTTCCCTGTTTACTAATGATGAGAGATCGCGTTACTTTTATATACTCAAAATATTTCCGTTCTCATTAAAGGGTGATGCTAAGATATGGTTTAATTCTCTTGATCCTGGTTGTGTGCGTAGTCCCCAGGATATGATTTATTACTTCTCTGCTAAATATTTCCCTGCTCATAAGAAACAAGCTGCTTTGAGGGAAATATACAACTTCGTGCAAATTAAAGAAGAGAGTCTCCCACAAGCTTGGGGGAGGCTTCTCAAGTTACTTAATGCTTTGCCTGATCATCCTCTTAAGAAACCCGAAATAGTTGATATCTTTTATAATGGACTAACCGATGCTTCCAGAGATTACCTGGATAGTTGTGCTGGTTCTCTTTTCAGGGAAAGAACACCGGATGAAGCTGAAATTCTATTGAATAATATGTTGACAAATGAAAATAATTGGGCACCTCCTGAGCCAGCTCCTGCTCCAATTATTGAGTCTATTCCTAAACCAACTCCGAAGAAGAGAGGTGTCCTATTCCTCAGTCCCGAAGATATGCAAGAGGCAAAGAAATCTATGAAAGAAAAAGGTATTAAAGCTGAAGATGTTAAGAATTTACCTCCTATTGAAGAAATACATGGTCTTAATTCACCGCCAGTTGAAGAAACATATGATCTCAATTCTTTATTTATTGAAGAACCTCCTGATTCCGATATCCCGACACAGGTAGTAAAGGTAAATTCTCTCTATAGATTTGATGAAGGTGATATCCCTCACTATAAGCCTGCTAGGCAATGCTTTGATGAGTTTGATAATTTTATTGTTAAACAAGAAAATTTCAATGCTTATTTTGGTAGACAATTGAAATATGATTCCGATATGCTTAAATACTTGGGTGATTATATGGCTAACATTAAAGGTGAACTTAAACTTGTTAGCAAACATGCTTCTATGGTTACCACTCAAGTAGAACAAATACTTAAGGCTCAAAAAGAAGTGCTTAATGAAATGAATAGTAAGAAAAATGATTATGCTGTTAGAGTGGCCACTAGAACTGGTAGAATGACTCAGGAACCTTTGTATCCTGAAGGCCACCCTAAGAGAATCGAGCAAGATTCTCAAAGAAATAATATTGATGTTCCTAGTTCTTCTAAAAAGAAGAAGAAGAAAAATGATAGAACTGTGCAAACTTCTAGTGAACCTATTGCTGAACCACCTGATAATCCAAATGATATATCTATGTCTGATGCTGAAACACAATCTGGTAATGAACATGAACCTAGTAAAAATATTAATGATGATGTTCATGATGATGCTAAACCTAGTAATGATAATGATGTAGAAATTGAACCTACTGTTGATCTTGATAACCCACAATCAAAGAATCAACGTTATGATAAAAGAGACTTTGTTGCTAGGAAACATGGTAAAGAAAGGGAACCTTGGGTTCAGAAACCCATGCCCTTTCCTCTGAATCCATCCAAGAAAAAGGATGAAAAGGATTTTGAGTGATTTGCTGAAATGATTAGGCCTATCTTTTTGTGTATGAGATTAACTGATGTGCTCAAAACAAATCCTTATGCTAAATATATGAAGGATATCATTACTAATAAAAGAAAGATACCGGAAGCTGAAATTTCCATCATGCTTGCTAATTATACTTTTAAGGGTGGAATACCAAAGAAACTTGGAGACCCCAAAGTACCTACTATACCTTGCTCCATTAAAATAAATTATATTAAAACTGTTTTATGTGATCTTGGAGCCGGTGTTAGTGTTATGCCTCTCTCTTTATATCATAGACTTGACTTGAATAAGCTGACACCTACTGAAATATCTTTGCAAATGGCTGATAAATCAACTGCAGGGGAGGAGGGAGCAGGCAGTCCCGCCGGCGCTTGTTTGAGCGGCTGGAGCAGGAAGAGCAGAGATTGAAGAAGCACGACGGTCGTTGGATGGACATCCAACAGTATACAGGCCATTTGTGGAAAGCCTCAAATCTGTGGAAAACAACATACATCCCATCTGCCATTATTTCAAATAATTTACAGCCCATTTGCTAATTCTTACGGGTTTTTTTGGAGCCCATATTCTTTATGTTAGCATTACAGCCCATATTGTGGCCATGGTTAAAAACTTATACGAAATTTTGCATATGTCGGTGCGGTCTGAACTGTTTTTAATCCCGAAATTTCGAGTCACATTCAGACTGATTTTTAAAATAAATGTATATCAATATAATAAAAATCAATGCAATTTAAAATCTTGAAATGAAAAAAAGATATTTGAAAATAATTGCCGGTTTGATGTGTTTTAAAAATGTACATCCCATTTCTCATTACTGATAGGCCATTTTCTCGGCCAGCCGAATGAAGCTCTCCTCGTCTTGAAAGATTTGCAGCCCAGCAGGCCTGATAAAGCGACTTACTTGACAAATCACAAAAGAACTGGGCTAGCCATTTTCAGAAAGAAAAAAACTACTGGGCTGGTGTGTGGTAAACATAAAAGAAAAGGCTGTCTAGACAGGCCAGAGTGTCCCGCACAGCCCAGTTGACACCCTGCTTCCATCTCAAAAACAAATTAGATAAATGCCACTCCAATTATGGCGATTCATAAAAATGCCACTGCAATTTCCAAACTTTGAAAAATGCCACTGCAATTTTTGCAAACTTTGAAAAACGCCACTGCAGTTTGCAAACTTTGAAAAATGCCACTGCAGTTTGCAAACTTTGAAAAATGCCACTCCAGACTTCGAAAAATGCCACTAGAAATGGCATGAAATGGCATTTTTCAAAGTTTGGAAATTGCAGTGGCATTTCTCGGATACACCAGATTTGGAGTGGCATTTATCAAATTAACCCAAAACAAAAATAACTGGGCGGCTGCTGGGTCCCTGGTGTCAGCCGCTCGTTGTGCAATTCTCTCGTTTATTGACTACGTTGACAATGGCATGGGACCCAGATGTCAAAAATCCACTAGGAGGAGCCATTTTTTTATTGGCTTGAAATAAGGAGGCACTTGCTTGCATACTACCATGACCTTGGCGGGTCCCTGCTGTCATCCTCTCCACGTACAGTTAGTCGTGCTTCAAAACTGAGTGGCATGCCATTAAAAAAATAAAGGTCGATAACTAATGCGGCACCTCGGGCCAACGTGACCAGATCGAATTTTGCACGAGAAATTACACACCATGTTTCGTTGACATGTGGTCCCGTTCCAACATATCAGTGAGACGATAGAGAGTAGTAGGAGTATTTCCGAATGGACATGTAGGCCGGGGCGCCTCTTCGTGAACCGTGGCAAACTCGCAACCGTCCATCGACTCTTCGCCTTTCCCTCTCGATTTGGAACTGCTGTTGCACGCTCTTCCTCTCCCTCCTTGATTTTCCTTCAACCCTTCACCCTTTCTTATGCCATTGTTCGATCATTTTCTCCATGGAGGGAACAGGACGGAAACGACCCCGTTATTCTTGCCCCGATCTGAAAGATGACGTGGTGGAGGAACTCATTGATCGGTGCGACGTCATCACCTCGGCTAGCATGGCAGGTTCATTCAAGCCCATTCTCGACTCAACTAATAACATCATTACAAAGAACCCAAGAGTTAAGGAGCGGTTTGATCTCCCCTATAATTGTTTCATCCACATGCATGCAGGTTAGCAAGTTTCCCTTAACTAATTAACCTTCTTCTTGTGTTTCCAAGGTCCTGTGAACATCCCACCACCTATACTTGAAAATTTTTATAACCAAGGGGGAGATGACGATGGTGATGATCACGAGCATGAGGACGAGCAGCGCCGATATACTCTGTGGCGCCTGGCAACTAATTCCGATGGACCACCTCTTCTTGTGTGTATACAACCCACTGATGATGTTACTGGTAAGGAAGCAGGTGTCTCCCATGGTCGCACTCTCCGGACCTATTCCAAAACCCGTTGCATGTTATTCGGGATGGATACTAGTGTGCTAGCGCCAACTCCTTCTCCCTAGCACAAAATTGATAGTCTTGGAGAAAACTCGCTCCTCCTTGGACAAAACTATCCGATGATGGTGAAAGGCGATCCAACTGCTGTTAACACATTTATGAGAAGCAACTATGTCTATACCTCGGACATTTGGGTGGTTCCCTACCCTCGTACTAATATAGTAGGCCGCTTCAGCCTGGATGATCGGTCCTGCGTTGGTCTCCAGATCGACAACAGATGGCCCGTCCCAGAGAATCAGTTGTGGTTCAAAGCAAGCATTTCCAACGCCGCGGAATGGTTGAGTTGAAGTTCATTTCATGGCTTGTTATTTGTTGTGTGGTGAAAACTTTAGTATTTACAATGTATCCTCGTTGTCGATGTGGGTTGATGACCTGTTGTGTGTAATAAAATTATATGCCCGTGATAAACTTACTAAATTTATGAATGGCTTTCGAGTCGCTTCTCTAAATTTGTACTAGCTCCACATGCTTCGTGCGTCGGGCGTTTTTTTTACTGCGGCCATATGTTAATGTGTTCATTGTACGTAACCAGCACCTCGAATCCTCGATACTAGTATACTATATAGTAGTAGGAGTAAGTAGTAGGAGTAGTAGGGTGGCATGGGCCAGAACAAGCATTCACGTCCAGGAGTACGGCACACGCCACCACCACGACATCCATCTGACACCATATTATTTCTTGGAGTCCGTGCTAGAGCAATCTCTTCAACCTCGTCGTTTCTCTAACGTCAGCCATCGCGTGGCGGGCGAGGTGGGGGTTTGCCGATAGTCGGTTTCCTTAACTGCAGTCCCACTTGTAAGGCCAACTCCAACGCACGACCCCAAACGCACCTCCGTTTTGCACGGACTCCAACGATAATTTTGACTAGAAAAGCAAGACGAAAGAAAACAAGAACCACAAGAATACATTTTACTACTCCTGTAAGTTGGATTAGTGCCTTCTCGATGCATTCATTGTTGATCTGCGGAGGCTCAATCTTGCGTCTGTGCTAGCTAAAAGTGATAGAACATCTATTAAATTGCGCTCTATCAATATATGGATGTACTCTTCTTCCCAATACAAAAACTTGCATCCATTCTACTCCCTCCATTGCACAATACATGCCTTCTATTTGTCAAAATATATATGTATCTAGACATGTCTTAGTATATAGGTACATCCATTTTTGGACAAATGGAAGTCAAGTATTTTGGAACGGAGGGAGTACACAATAAAAATTTTAAGTTAGCACAACTAGTCTAATCCGAGAGCAGAACCGAAGATTTGGTCGGGTTCTTCCTCCTTTTGCCGACACGTGGGACATCCAACATCCAGGTCGTGTCATGAAAGAAAATAGAGTGGTAGTTGAAGCCACGAGATGTGCATCTTGGGTTAAACTGTAAATAGAATCTTACTACTCTCGAGTAACTCCAAAAGCGGCCACCGAAGATCTTTATTGGATTTGTTTTTCATCACCAGCACGTCGAGGTGAAAGATGTGCAGGTTTAGTGGGTCCTCTTATGTTTTCACTGTCATGTGGGGCCGCATGTGAGCAAACAGAAGATGGGCTCCGTGCGTCCGCTGGCTGGCTGAGAAGAGAGATAGAGGATGGTTGAGCACGGACTGCAGGAAATTTGTTCTACGTACCTCGATATAGTGGGGTGGCATGGGCCATAAATCAGTAGCATTCACGTCTAGCAGTACGACACACGCCACCCACACGAGTCCCATCCGACACCAATTTTCTTGGAGTCCGTGCTACAACCATCTCTTCTCCCTCCTGTTTTCTCAGCCATTCGACAACATAATTAATGTAGTATCATATACTACTACATGGATTTGACGGAAAGATAAAAATACATACAGATCCATCAACGTTCAACGACATCCTCATGCCCTAGTGCGCGGGGTCACCAACCGACGTGTGATGAGCAGCGGCGTTGGCGGCGAGCTTAACGTTCTTCTGAACAGTGCCGTCCAAGGTTGCCCTACGCTCCAAGAAGGCCAGCGTCCTATCGTCCTCCTCTTGCATCTAGTAGTCCTTGTGGACGATTTGCGCGTAGACGTGGGTGATTATGTTGATGGTGTCTTGCTGCGCCAGGCGCTACGCAGCGAGCGCGACCTCGAGGTGGACATTCTCCAGCGTGACGATGGGCAGTCGTAGGGCCACCAGTGCATCGAAGAGGTTGTTACCATAGTGGCCGTTGAGGGTGGCGGGCATCGCAGAGCCTTGGCGCGTCGGCTGGAGGCTTACGTCAAAGTTGTCCGCAAGCTTCTTGACGACGGTGAACTTGTCGTGGAAACCGATGAGGACCTCGTCGAACAAGGAGACAAAGTTGTTGTCCAAGCGGCCCCTCGCCCTGGCGGCCTCAAGCAATACTACCTGGAGACGTTCCTTGGTGCCGGTGGACGTGGTAGTACTCCTAAATCCATACGGTGGTGCTACTAGTACTAGCAGTAGTACTACCAATGTAGTAGTAGGAGTACTAGCACTGTACTACCCGTTGGTCAAATTATTACGTGCTACTCCTCACAGTGAAGTGACAAGACCCTGCGCCGGAGATGACACCTGAGTATAGGCGCCGTGTTCGGCATACCATAGTCAGCCTCACCGTCTGCAGTCACTATCATCATGGCTGTAGAGCTAGCCTACTTACAACTAGCCTTGCTCAACATAATTTCCCGTGCATAGATGCCCGTGCATTGCACGGAACACCAAGATTGGGGGTGGACGGCTCCGGCAGCGGCCATCGCGCCAGATTTTTTCACGGCCTTCTACTCCTAGATTGTGCGAGACAAGGAGTTGTTTGTAAATAGGGAACAAGTGCGGGCATCTTTTTGCAAAAATGGAGAAGCTTGGTTTGTATGTGTCAGATCTAGATCCGACGGCTATTGGTGAAAGATGGGAGGCACAACATCATCACCAACTCAGGACCTGTTTGATTTGCAGGATTTTGAAAACGCAAGAATAGGACACGACAATATTACAAGTTTCAAACTGATATTACAAATGTTAGGAGTAATGCTGCACCTACGAAGAGGGAATTACTAGGAAGTTTATGTAAGAACTTTCGTTACTTTAGGTGGATGCAACATTATCGTACAAACTAAAATCCACCGCCCTGACAAGTCACTAATGGGAAAATAAGTTTTCGAGTCTCTGGCCACTTGAATTTTCAAAAACAAATTCAGCTTCTTCGGAGAAATGAGCTCCACCGTGTACCTGCACGGGTGTGGCTGGGCACGAAGCGTGAGTACGTGCACGGTGCACCTATTCTCTTCTTGTATACGTACACCACCTACGTGGGGTTGTGTGTGAGAGATACAAACCTAGAGAGATACAGTGTGTGGGTTCTTGAGATTTTTTGTGTGTGTGTGTGTGGGGGGGGGGTCAATAAAAAAATTTAACATATGCAATGTGTGTGAAATAGAGTCCTGGATATAACATATATATAGAGGGGGCGATCCACGAGAAGAGAGTGGAGGTATCATCGGCTTGAGGTGTCCATAGAATCGAAGAGAGGGATGATGTGTGTGTGTGTGTGTGCGCGCGCGCACGATCGATAAAGAGGGTCATCGAATTTGTGTGTGCCCACGTCAAAGATATAGAGTGGCTGGCCTACTGGAACATGAGATGGGACACGTGCAGTTTGTCTCTGTGGCATGCATACCTACCTGCGGCGCTCGACTATCGGTGTGTGGTGGGGGAAGAGGGAGGCCCAATTAACTATAGAGGTACAATGGCTGGTATATGTGTTCCGAGGAGAGAGGCCTACCTCATGTATTAAGGAGATCGATCTGCCTCATGTATTAAGGGAGATCGATCGACATCCATGCATATGTGCAGGAGATGAATAAAGTTGGGAGAGAGACAGAGCTAGAGTGTTGGAGGGGGTGGTAGTGGAGTTGCTTCTAACAAATGGTGGGATAGGCTTGCTAGACAAACGGAGGGCACGCCCGCAATATCAATAAGAGAGGAGATGGCTGCTTGTTGTCTGTGCACGTGCATGTGAGAGACGGGTCAGGAGGCATGCACGAATGATGAGGGGGGACGATGTGGCTGTGGTAAGCAGATGTAACTACATAGGAAGGTCAATCGCCCTTTGTAAGATAAAGGAGAGAGATAACTTGTGAGGTACATCGATCGATGGGGGGTAGTTAAAGTCGATCTAGGTATATGTTGGGAGATCGATCGGTATATATGCATGTGTGTGTTAGAAGCAAATGAGGCATGAGGAGAAGGATAGAGCGAGAGGGATGCATGTAGGAGGTGGTATGAGAGACATACTATATCGAGGGGGAGGAGTGTGCGAGTACGAGAACAATGAAAAGAGTGGTGGGAGTGAGGCATGGACGGTGACAAGAGAAGAGGGGAAGCTTGTGTTTGTGCTAGGCACACCTGGCTAGAGAGGCATATCGATCGATGTGTGCCGTAAAGAAGGAGCTGGGGGGCCTACACACACCGTGGGTGAACGACCTAAAGTGAAAAGACGAATTTATGCGATGGAGCTAGAGAATGCTGAGGGAGGGTGAGAGGGATGCGGGCGTGTGCATGCACAAGAGAAAGTTAGCGCTAGCTACAAAGATAAGAGGGTTGTGTGGGTGTAAAAGATGAATAGAGATCATATATACTTCATTATAAAAAGCGAATTCGGATATTTGAAGAATTTATCATAGTGTTTCAAACCGACGGATGTGTGAATATATATAACAGTGATACACATGGTGTGGTTATGAACATGGTATACTACATTTAATATGTTTTATCTCTACTCTTATAAAAACGGAGTTGTTGATGATGGTGTGCCTGCCATCCTGCATTATAGGCCGTCTGATTTATATCTGGCAGATAGCAAGGAAACTATGATGGTTGAAGTTGGCAACAATCATGATTGTATATTCTTATTGAAATAGAGAAACGAATTCAAATTTAGTTCGAATTGCAGCGGTAGTATAGACATTTGGAATTCACTAAAATGTTGGTATGAGTAGGTTACATGCATTATACAGCAAGCGAAAAAATTTAATCAGACATAACATGGATTCATACTCCCTCCTTCCATCTATATAGGGCGTAATGAGATTTTTAAGACCGCCTTTGACTATTGACAAGATTAATAGTACATGACATGCACAATGTGAAAATTATATCATTGAAAGAACCTTTCACAGACGAATTTAACGGTGTGCTTTGTGTAAGTTGCATGTCATATATCATTGCTCTAATATTTGGTTAAAGTTAGCATCAAAAAACGCATTAGGCCCTATATAGATGGAAGGAGGGAGTAGCTTCGAATAGCATTTGTATAGTAAAACGGGGCAAGACTCTCTCTTTGTGTGGTGTGAATAGTTTTATTTTTTTCGTTTTCTTTTTGGTTGAGGGAAGTGTGAATTAATTTGGTACGTACAAGTACAATATTACTACACGTTAGGCTTGTCCCTAAAATTCAACCCGCGTCTTGTTATATCCCGAAAATTCAGATATCGTGCTCCCAAAACTGGCGCCTTCACAACCCGCGCCTTACTATCCCAAAATTAGAACACGCATGAAAACTCCCTCCAGCTGCCAAATCCCGACACGCGACATCCCCCTTCTAACCCTGAGCCGAAAGGGCCGCTAGTTCAAATCGGTGGGGGGTACTTTCGTAACACACCCTACAATTTGGACAAGCGCGTTCCTAAGTCATGCTTCACCCCCTCCCATCGCCCCCTTTTCGCCATTGGAAATCCCAGGCCGCCATAACCTCTTCGCTCCAGCCGCGAAACCCCACCCTCCTCCATCCACCACGTCACCGCTGCCTAGCCGGAGCCTCTTCCCCGACTACATTGTCCAGCGCAATAGCTTGACGTCCCTCGTCCACCTCCCCGGATGAGGATCCGTCGTCCATCTCGCCGTCCCGCCGGTTCAGCCGCCCCGTCCTCCACCTCCAAGGAGCTGCTCTGACGATCACCTCGCCTATCGCGGCTGCTCCATCCCCACATCGCCGCCTTAACCTGCTCCATCGGAACCACAACATCCTCAACGACTCCTTGGACGAAGCCGAGGCCTACTCGGCGCCACCAAAGAGGTTGTACACTCATCGCATCGCACCTTCTCCTTAACTCGACCTCCCGGCGCCGACGGTGCTCCATCCCGCACCCCCATGGAGCGGCTACCTTGAAGCCGGCGCCGCGGGCGACATCTCCACGGCGGTTCTCCCCCAGTGCGAGGCCCCTTCGGCGGCGGCGTCCATACCAGCCGGATCTGCTGCTGCTGCTCCGGCTCTCACTCGATCGCTCGCTCGCCCAACTGCTGCTGCTCTCCCTCTCGCTTGTGCTGCTGCTCTGCTCCGATTAAGCCACACTTCAGTCGACTGAATCAACTTTTGGGTTAGTCAATTTTCAGGGGTTGGGGGGGCTCTCCGGAGTTAAGGAAGAACCACCCGCAGCGGGGACGGGGGCTCGCCGGAGAGGTACCCCACTATCTATCTTAGGGATCAGGGTGGGGGCGGGAGGCCTAGAGGGCTGGCCAGGGCGGCGGTGGCGAGTTGTTTCGGGGCGGCGAGGCAGCGCTGGGGCCGGCGGTTCGACCGGTGGTGGCCGGCGGCTCAGGGGGGTGCAGGTTGAAGATGAACTGCAGGCCCTCCCTAAACTACATGTCAAGTGCCTCTCTGCTACCATTGCATTCAGTTTCGACAGTAGCATTCAGATTCCATAGTAAATTTCAGTTTCGACAGTTAAGTTCAGAGTCAACAGTTTTTACCTCATCTGTTGTAGTCAGGTGGTTTTTGGTGATGTTAATTTTACATCCATTTTACATCATCTATTGGAGATGCTATTAGAATCCCACTTGAGATTGACGATGTCTGTCTTGTGCTGCTTCAGCCTTGACGTCTTACTGCTCATCGGAGCTGCTCCAACGACAAAACAATCCATCACAACAGAGTAGTGCCCTGGACGCCGTCTACAGATTCCTCAGATCTTCCTCCACACCTCCGACAGCCACCTCTTCCTCAACTGCTTCAGCGACCAACCCAATGATACTGTGGTCGACACGGCTACGGCAAAGAGGTTGTACACTTGTTGCATCACTTATTACTATACATTCACATCGATCCATTAGGGGTATTTTGGTTCAACAGAAAAACATCGATCCACTGGTGGTTACCATCACTCTAAATTTCATCATGCTCTCCTTACATAATCTCACCATATTTTTTTAGTATGCATGTCAGATATTGTACACAGTCATGCTGAACATGTAGAGAAAAAGAGAAGAGTTTTGCGCGGCAATACAATGTCATGCAGACATCGCTCCATGGTGGGTTCAATGGCAAACCCTCCCCACCCCTCTCTAGATTGTAATCCAGAGGAAGCTATCTATTCTGAGGCGGATTCGGATGCCGCTGACCACTCCTATTTACCCCCCAAGGTGTTTGCTCTACCTTGGCATGATGATGTTAGTCATATCATGCATATGTTGCCTTGTAGTGCCTACTTTTGACATCATATATGTCATCTGCTTTGTTTAGACATGTTCTGTAATGCCACCTGTTTAGTTTCTATATCATATATGGGAATTATGCAGTCTCATGTCTTTTAGCCAGCCATAATATATGTGAAATGTGCAATGCCATCCTGTTTAACCAGGCATCATATATTTGAATGATATCTTGCCCATCCTTTTCTTCATTACATTTCCATTTGTCGACAATGTTTGTACATTAAACTACTCTTCCTGTGAATCAGCCATTTCGGTGGGAGATGGAAAAATCTGGAGTGAAAACAAGACCTTCAAAGCAGACAGTGCTACCTGTCAAAGCAGATCTCTTATTGGGTCCTGATAGCTCCTCAGAGATGGATTCAGAGACAGATGACCAGTCCTATTCCCCCACTGAGGTGTATGCTCTAACTTGGAATGGTTATACTGCTCATATCATGCATACGGTGTCTTGCATTGCATAGTTTAGACATCATATACACAATATTCAACACCATGTTCTTAGTTCAGACATCATATCGAATGCCCTCTATGTAGCATATAAATCACATATGTGAATTAAATGATGCGATCCTGATTACTTAGATAACATGTAGGTGAATTATGTCATGCGATCCTGTTTAGTTATTCATCATATCTTTGAATTATGTTATGCTATGGTATCCAGTTTAGATAGACATCATATATGTGAAATTATGTCATGCTATCCGTTTTAGTTAAACAATATACATGCCAACTATTTCATGCCCTCTTTTTTCCACACTATCTATTGCATCTGTCACTCATACAATGTCTGTACATTTAACTATGTTTCCTATTTATCAGCCATTTGAATTGGAGCGGGTGATGCCAGTATCTAGTGGACTAAAAACACGGTCTTCAAATAAAACAGTGCTACCTCTTGGTGGAGATAGCACCCCGGTTGTACATGCACAAGAACCAGCCCTACCACACATAACCCAAACTCTTGCAGATTGTACCCCTACTACAATGGACAGAGAACCAGCTTCACCCAATCTAACCCCAACCCCAGCCGATAGTAAACCAGTTCCTATTGACACAGCACCATCTCCACCACAGAGCTCCCAAACAAGAGCAGTTAGTAAGGCAGCTCTAGTGCCCAAAGGGCCAGTACTATCACGGCGAACCCCAACTCCACCAGTTAGTAGGCTTATTCCTGTGGAGGAAGCACAACCAGCTAGTCGTAGTTTAGCATCTATCACATTTGATGTTGTTAAATCGTATGTGCGTATCTTCCCATCTTGAAAATATTATACTGAAGATGAAGGAAAATGCCAGTTGCAGGTGTTTGTCCAGGAGTTATGTGTAAGTAATGTTATTCATGGCAATTACTTTGCTTCGTCCCATACATCCTACCTCGATGATGGTTATAATACATCAAATTTTCCCATTTTTCTCTATAGAGAAGGACCGATTTGGAAACTCAGGATGAGGTAACCTGTGCTAATACCTTTGCTATCTTCAAGAATTCTTGGTGGCAGTATCGAAATTACCTGAAGAAAACGTACTTCACCGGCAAAGAAACTCATCAAATTCCCTTACGTTCTCCTAAGACACATTTACTGGACGATGACTGGGAACGCCTTGTTCTGTACTGGTCCCGAACCAAGAATGTGGTAAGGTCTATGAGCTCATTTTCTATTTTTAAGTATTATATTCTTGCGTCTTACTGTACTCTGTTCATGTAGAACAAGTGCCTAAACCTGAAGAACAACTGTTCTAATTTAAGATTCCATTGCTACCATAGGACATAGATATATGTTTGTTTGATGCTTTTATTATGTACTAGTACATGGAAATAGAAGACTTGGTAGTTTAATCCTGTCCACCTTACTAATGATCTGGTTCACCGAAATGAGTTTCATATACTAGTACATGCTATACTTGTTATGTGTCTGCTTGTTTCTTCTTTTAGAATGCTGACAGAATATTGGAGAAGAGTGCCTTATTAAGCAACGGTAAAGGAAGTAATGAAGATAAGGTTCAGGATAGTGACACATCCTGTCTTGGTTTAGTGTTGGAGTTACTGGCCACTACCGCTTGCACAAGCTATTCAAACTCACTGTCTGAATCAGTTCGGTTTCTTGAGTCTCAACTACAAGCTGAAAGACATCGATCAGCTGTGCTGCGACAAGAAGCGGAAGGACTGTGGAAGTCCCTGGAGCATTCAGATGCATACTTTCTGGTGCAAAAGCAAGCATTGGAGGATTTTAGCGCCAAACAGGACAAAGCTAATCAGCTTGCTAAGCTTATTGCTAGCATGGTAGATACCCATGATAACGTTTCTTGAGCTCTTCTGAAGTTGTTTCAGTTATGCTCTTGTTTTGCTGCCGCGTTTATTTGCACTGGTGGCCAATTTTGACGGCCAATGTATAGGATATGCTGCTTTGTTCCCTATATTTGCATTGGTGGCGAACTTTGATGCCCAGTGGATGTAATATGTGTAATAGCCGTGATAGCCTAGCATTAGTTGCTTGCTTATTTATTTCCTTATTGTCTTGTTTATTTGTTTGCTTTTAGTCATTGCAGTTCTTTTTCTGCGGTTAACTAGTGGCTGCAATTACCTATTTTTTAAAACTAGGCCACAATAACCATGGGCTAATATTTACTGTAGTGACACTGGGCCTCCTACGGGCCATAGAAATAGTGGGCCTTCTACGGGCCGTAGAAACAGTAGGCCTTCTACGGGCCGTAGAAACAACGGGCCTTCTACAGGTCGTATCATCAATGGTCCTTATACGGGCCGTATGATCGATTGGCCAAACATGGGCCAATAACAGGCCGCATTATGGCCGTAAATGGGCTAGAGTTGGAATCGTCCGTTCATGGGCCGACCGTAACGGGCCATCTTAATAGGCCGTATTTGATGACGCTATGAAAACGACCCAACGTACTAACGGCCCACAAACGGGCCGACTATAACCACGGGCTGAATTTGGCCCACAAGCAGAAAATGACAGTAACGGGCCGTAAGTAAACGAATGCTGGAAATGAGCCCAAGAATAAATGGGCTCTGAGAAGGCTGAAAGATAACATGGGCTGGAAACGGCCCAACGGAATAACGGGCCGTTAATGGGTATAAAGTGATACACTGTTCATTACGGGCCAGTTTCACCACGGGCCGTTAATGGGTGTAAAGTGATACACTGTTCATTACGGGCCAGTTTCACCACGGGCCCTTAATAGGCGAAGAGTTACATAGGGCCTCATATGGGCCGAAAGACGTCATGGGCCATACATGGGCCAGAAGTGAAAATGGGCTGGAATCATATTGGATGGCCTAGATGATGCTACTTGGCCTAATTCGGATAGGGCGTAACGGGCCTTGGGTTAGCGGGCTGTAAATGGGCTATATGCGAACATGCCGTTAACAGGCTTTCCATGGGCCAGCCCGCCACCTTTTGACCAAGTCAAACGGGCCGGACTTTTCACAGGAATGGGCCTCTGTTGGGCCGTGCCACATGTCGACGTATCATAGGCGCCTATCTGACCCACTGACGAGCTGACACGTGTTTCGTCCGGCCAATAAGAATTTTACACGTGAAAATTTCCCATTGGTCGGGGCTGTTAACGGGTTATCGGATCCAAACCCCGACCCGATAGCTTAACGGCGTTCCGTTACGGTGGATGCCACGTGTCGGTCACCCTTGACGAAAGCACTTCTGTGACGCGCGATTTATCGTCATGGAAGTGGACACTTCTGTGATGATAATTTTGGTAATGTCATGGAACACTTCTACGACAGCACAGGTATGACTATCTTGATTTTGTCATAAATTTGTCATGGATGTACATGCATGATAAAAAAGCGACCTACTATGACAAACACGTATCATCACGGAAGTGTATTTTTTTGTAGTGAACCCTTTCTTTGCTTGATCCATTTTGAACTTCTTCAAAACTTTGTCAAGGTATGTGCTATGTGAAAGTCCATTTAAGCGTCTTGATCTATCTCTATATATTTTAATGCCAATATATAAGCAGCTTCACCGAGGTCTTTCATTGAAAAACTCTTATTCAAGTATCCGTTTATGCTATCCAGAAATTATATATCATTTCCAATCAATAATATGTCATCCACATATAATATTAGAAATGCTACAGAGCTCCCACTCACTTTCTTGTAAATACAGGCTTCTCCAAAAGTCTGTATAAAACCATATGCTTTGATCACACTATCAAAACATTTATTCCAACTCCGAGATGCTTGCACCAGTCCATAA
This sequence comes from Triticum urartu, assembly GCF_003073215.2. Lineage (NCBI taxonomy): Eukaryota > Viridiplantae > Streptophyta > Magnoliopsida > Poales > Poaceae > Triticum > Triticum urartu. The sequence continues at coordinate 233,480,591 of NC_053022.1, forward strand.
ATGGATCGCTGGAGCTTGCACACTTTGTTAGCATCCTTTGGATCGATAAAACCTTCAGGTTGCATCATATAATACTCTTCTTCCAGAAATCCATTTAGGAATGCAGTCTTTACATCCATTTGCCAAATTTCATAATCATAAAATGTAGCAATTGCTAACATGATTCGGACGAGCTTAAGCATCGCTACGGGTGAGAATGTCTCATCGTAGTTAACTCCTTGAACTTGTCGAAAACCTTTCGCAATAAGTCGAGCTTTGTAGACAGTAACATTACCGCCAGCGTCAGTCTTCTTCTTGAAGATCCATTTATTCTCGATGGCTTGCTGATCATGGGGCAAGTTAACCAAAGTCCACACTTTTGTTCTCATACAAGGATCCCATCTCGGATTTCATGGCCTCAAGCCATTTTGCGGAATCTGGGCTCATCATCGCTTCCTCATAGTTCCTAGGTTCGTCATGGTCAAGTAACATGACTTCCAGAACAGGATTACCATACCACTCTTGTGCGGATCTTACTCTGGTTGACCTATGAGGTTCGGTAGTAACTTGATCTGAAGATACATGATCATCATCATTAACTTCCTCACTAATTGGTGTAGGAGTCACAGGAACAGATTTCTGTGATGAACTACTTTCCAATAAGGGAGCAGTGTCACACCCTGATTTTCATGCCACAACACTTAAGCTAATAAATCATGATAAAATGTGGTTTGACAAAATGTTTTGAGTGTTTTGTACCTTGCCTTGTTTTGATCTTGTCTGTTGTTTGCAAGTGCTCTAAAATTCAAATAAATCCTCCAACTCCTATACTTCATCTCCTTGCTCCAAACTCTTGAACCAATGATCATGCCATGTGTATAGAGCAATATAGTATTTTCTTACAAAAATAATTTGGCCAAAAAGTATTTTCAAAAATTAGTTTTCCAAAAACCCCTGAATTAAGATTTGTACTGCAAGTACTTAATTCAGGGCAGTAAAAATCTTTCCAAAAATATGTTTGACTCCTATTAGATATAGGATACCCATAAACCACAAAAATATAATTTTAGAAGTTATTTTCCTATTTTATTTAAAGGATTTTTCTTAAGTCCAGAAATGGTCTTTAATAGGTTAAAATTATTTTTAAGCTTTAAAAATAATTGAGAAAAATTAGGGAGACTCAATGGACATATATTTTCCACATATATGAGTTTCAACATATGGTCATGATCAAAATATTGGACAAAACCTCCCAAAACCATTTCTGCTCATTTCAAGGATTTGAAATATTTATACAGGAAATATTTTCATAAAAATCCAAGAAAATTCTAACATGTCACATATGACATTTTTGATGATCTTGCCAAGTACCATGTCATGGAGAATAGTATAACCCCATGAAACCCTCTCATAACCACTTCTGTCCTTTTTCAAGTTTGAACATTTTTGCACTGTCAAACATGTCCAAATGCTCTCAAACTTGGTGCACATGCTCAAATGGTGTAATAATCTGCCCTAGACCAAATGGCACAAGTTGGAGAGAATGTTATCTTGCTCAAAGTGCCCCAAAACCCTCTCTGACAGAATCAAATCTGAACAAGTTTGTACTACCAACTTTCTCTCCTTGACCCCAACTTTTGTGAGCATGTTCACATGAACAAATGAGGCCACTACACCAAGTGGTGCATCAAGGAGAAGTGATTTGCTCAACTAGATCTACACAATTCCATTTCTGCTAATTTCTAGGGTTTACAAAAGTTGCATTGGCAACTTTGCCCAAATAAGCCCCAAATTGGTGGAAGGCCCTAATTATATGTGTAATTTCACCTTGTGGAGTCTCATTCCAAATGGAGTTCATTTGATTACCCAAACAAGCATCAAACACCTTCTGCCACTTTACCAAAATTCCATTTTTGACCTCTTCCACTAATCTCCATGGGCTCAACTTTGTACCACAGCTGCCCCTGGCCCTCTTCTACTTCCAGTAACTATGGCTGCATCTCAGGTCAATGATTGAGCGGTGAAACCACCTCATTTACCCCTCTGGACAGCCCATTTCCATCTCTCTCTCAACCCCACTCCTCTCCTAGTGGTTCACCAGGGCATCCAAGGCCACCTCCCCTTTGTTTACTCACCCCACAAAGCCCCAGACACTAGTGGACACGCCCCTGGCACATAAACAATGCCATGGCGTGCAGAGCTCGCGCTCTGGAGCATGCTACAGTGCTCTCCGGCACTGTAGCACGCCCATTCCAAGGCCTCCCGTCGACCTTGGGCGCCGGAATCGTGTCCCCCGAGGCCGCCTCGGCGTCCACGACACGCAACACTGTCAGGCCCTTCCTCCCTCGCCATCCTTATCCCTCCACGAGCTCACCCGAGCACGTACATGGACGCTGCCCATGGTGCACCGCGGCCTCACCCATTTTAAGCCACCCCGACCCTCTCTCTCACCTGGGTTCGAACCTCCTCTCTCCGTGCACCTCTCGGACACCCCCCCCTCTCCCCTACGTGCTCTCCTGCCCCCTCCAAGGCCGGGTCGCCACCGACGTGCCCCCGGACCAACCCAGGCCCCCATTGCTTCCCCGCTCCCACTGAACGCTCAAGAGGACACCCAAGGCACCAAGGATCCTCCCCTGCGCACCAGGCCCTCCTCCCCGTGCTTGCCCTGCCCTGCCCGAGTCTCGCCCGAGCACCGTCCGCCGTGGTCGTTTCCCCACTCGCCTTCGTCCTCCGTTGGACGTGCTGACAGGGGGAGCGGGCGCGGCGTAGTCCCTCGAGCTCGCCGGTGCGCCGGCCACCCGCAGCAGCGCCCCTGGTCGCCGGGGACGAGCTCGGCCTCGCCCCCTCTGTTCCTGCGGCACGGGAGGCCGCGTGAGGAAGAAGAAGGCCGGCCGATGGACCGGCAACCCCACCGGTCAGCCTCTGCCGACGTGTCCAGCCGGACCCACTTGGGTTAAGTGGAGGCGGGATCCGCGGGAACCGCCTTCCCGGCAGGGAAGCGTACTCCCCTAATACGCCGTCGGCGTGGCCCTCCTTAGCCGCGTGGCCGTGCAGCTGGGCCGTCCCAGTGTGCTGCGGTTCTATGCTGCGCCCATTGCGTGGTATAGGTATAACCCCCACTTCCTTTGTCTTTTTCTTTTTCCAGAAACTTGTAAAATATCCCAAATATTCATATTACCTCCAAATTTGATGATTCAAATTTCTAGTAGTTTCTAAAATCATGCCCTATCTTATGGTGCTATTTGCACATTTTTTCCACAAGTATCTATTTCACAAATAATTATCAAATCTCATTTTTTCCATTTCTGTCATAAACTTTAGAAAATCACAGAGGGCTCAAATTTGATCCAAATGCCATGATTAAAATTCCTAGATGCTTCTAAGTTCATAACTTAGCTTATGAACATTTTTATTAATACTTTCTGTCCCACATAAAATAATGAGCCATTTCTTCATATTTGTCAACTTTGCAAATTCATAGAGAAATCATTTGAACTCCAAATCCAGTGAAACCAACTCCTAGATGCTTCTGAAATCATGCCTTGTTAAATGGGTATCCTTGCTCATTTTTCACAATAATATTTTTGTACACCTCTTGCAAATCCATAAACCCCTTGATTCCATCATATCCAAATGTTTAGAAATATCCATTGATCCAATTCCAATGAAATCACTTTGGTCATTCCTCACATGACCAGAGGTATCCTAGAAAAGTCAAATCAATATTTTTGGAGCACTTTTATTTCTGCCTTGTTGTGTTGCTTATTATGGTTGCTTTCAACGGTAGTTGACGAAGTAGACGAAATGCTTGGAGTTGGACCAGAGCTATTTGAATACCTCGAAGACTTTGTTGAAATAGGCAAGCAGCCCTTTGACCATGTCTAAGAAACCCCTTTTATGCATGTCATATGGCACTTTTATTGCTTGCATCGAGTCATGATAAAATGGTGGCCACTTGGGGTGGTTTGCCTCCGTTGCTTTTCTTGTTGACACTTGCATGATGCATGACCCTACCTTTCTATGAGGGTTATGCCGGTGGGAGTAGATAGGATGCTAAGTAGTGCTACGCAAAAAGGGACGGGAATATGCATAGTGATGGAGACAATATATTTTCGAAGGACTTTTCGAAAACCCCGTCGGGTGACACTTATGCCCGGGGGAGATGATGAGTTGGGTAGCCACTTGATGACGAAGTGGTGTACCGAGGCAAGTGTGTGTGTTGTTTTCAAAAACGGATTGGTTTAAGTTGCGACCGTTATTCCAACCTTACATGCGCAACCACTCTACCCTTGTATGGGAAAGGGCATTATTGATTACCTAGGCCGATACTAGCTTGGAGCCCGCATTACTAGTGACGGGGGAGAGTTGGTGCTCTCTCTCGGGATGGGGTCGTGCCAGGTAGGGCGGCCATGACTGTCTTCACAGGGCACCGGACACACCGTTGGTACCCCGTGCTTGTGGTATGTGATGAAAATGGGAGCGAGGCTCCACAATTTTAAGATGTGAAATGTTGGGCACGGGGGTTACTGCCAATCGAGTGGACTCTATGTTAGTGTTGTCTAGGGAAAGATAGTGATCGGGTGCTTACCCCGGGTACTTGAGGTACCGCGGGTCGTGGATGACACGGAAGTTCTCCGGATCTTGTGGGTAAAGTGTGCAACCTCTGCAGAGTGTAAAACTATTCGAATAGCCGTGTCCACGGTCAAGGACAGTTGGGTAACCGCTCTTGGGCTACGTCCACTTGTTTACAAACCAGTGTGTGTGGGAAGAACTACTTGGGTCAAGTCAAAGGACTTGACATGGATGAGTTGGGTTGGAGCCCACTCCCTTTGTGTTGATATCTGTAACCTGTCCTCTTGGTTACTTGAATTCTCCTGATGCATGTCTTACGAGTTGTTGAACATATCATTGCACTCAAAAACTAGCTTTCCGCAATTTTTTTTTACCTATATCATGCATTGTTGTATCTTGAACCAAACCATGGGTTGCTTGCGAGTACATTCAAAGTACTCATTGGCTTGCCACTGGTTATTTTATTGGCCAGGCATGAAAGAACATGATATGAAGAAGAGTACCTCGGTGACGAACATGCGAGCTAGGACGCTTCCCAGTCAGAATGCCTGTAGGGTTAAGGCAGATGGCATGGGTCCAAGTTATCGACGAAGATTTCCGCTGCGATGTTATACTCAAGACTTGACCATAATGGTCCTACTTGTGTAATACGGTATGTATGGATGTAAGACTCTTGTTATTCAGCTTCTGTGTGTTCAGTGAGCATTGATCTCTGGGATCACTGTACACGTGCACTCGGTGATCACGACTTATGAGTCGGGGTCCCCACAAGCAGGTACAGTTACCTCATCAAGTTCTACTTTCCTCCCACTCACTTCTTTCGAGAGAAACTCCTTCTCTAGAGAGGATCCATTCTTAGCAATGAATGTCTTGCCTTCGGATCTGTGATAGAAGGTGTACCCAACAGTCTCCTTTGGGTATCCTATGAAGACACATTTCTCCGATTTGGGTTCGAGCTTATCAGGTTGAAGTTTTTTCACATAAGCATCGCAGCCCCAAACTTTAAGAAACAACAACTTAGGTTTCTTGCCAAACCATAGTTCATAACATGTCGTCTCAACGGATTTAGATGGTGCCCTATTTAACGTGAATGCAGCCGTCTCTAAAGCATAACCCCAAAACGATAGCAGTAAATCTGTAAGAGACATCATAGATCGCACCATATCTAATAAAGTGTAGTTGTGATGTTCGGACACACCATTATGCTGTGGTGCTCCAGGTGGCGCGAGTTGCGAAACTATTCCGCATTGTTTCAAATGAAGACCAAACTCGTAACTCAAATATTCTCTTCCACGTTCAGATCGTAGAAACTTTATTTTCTTGTTATGATGATTTTCTACTTCACTCTGAAATTCTTTGAACTTTTAAAATGTTTCAGACTTATGCTTCATTAAGTAGATATACCCATATCTGCTCAAATCATCTGTGAAGGTGAGAAAATAACGATACCCGCCGTGGGCCTCAATATTCATCGGACCACATACATCAGTATGTATGATTTCCAACAAATCTATTGCTTGCTCCATTGTTCCGGAGAACGGCATTTTAGTCATCTTGCCCATGAGGCATGGTTCGCAAGTACCAAGTGATTCATAATCAAGTGATTCCAAAAGTCCATCAGAATGGAGTTTCTTCATGCGCTTTACACCAATATGACCTAAACGGCAGTGCCACAAATAAGTTGCACTATCATTATCAACTCTGCATCTTTTGGCTTCAATATTATGAATATGTGTGTCACTACTATCGGAGATTTAATAAAAATAGACCACTCTTCGAGGGTGCATGACCATAAAAGATATTACTCATATAAATAGAACAACCATTATTCTCTGATTTAAATGAATAACCGTCTCGCATCAAACAAGATCCAGATATAATGTTCATGCTTAATGCTGGCTCCAAATAACAATTATTCAGGTCTAAAACTAATCCCGAAGGTAGATGTAGAGGTAGCATGCCGACTGCGATCACATCGCCTTTGGAACCATTTCCCACGCGCATCGTCACCTCGTCCTTAGCCAATCTCCGCTTAATCCGTAGTCCCTATTTCGAGTTGCAAATATTAGCAACAGAACCAGTATCAAATACCCAGGCACTACTTCGAGCATTAGTAAGGTACACATCAATAACCTATATATCACATATACCTTTGTTCACCTTGCCATCCTTCTTATCCGCCAAATACTTGGGCAGTCCCGCTTCCAATGACCAGTCCCTTTGCAGTAGAATCACTTAGTCTCAGGCTTAGGTCCTGACTTGGGCTTCTTCACTTGAGCAGCAACTTGCTTGCCGTTCTTCTTGAAGTTCCCCTTCTTCCCTTAACCCTTTTTCTTGAAACTGGTGGTCTTGTTGACCATCAACACTTGATGCTCTTTCTTGATTTCTACCTCAGCAGCCTTTAGCACTGCGAAGAGCTCGGGAATTGTCTTATCCATCCCTTGCATGTTATAGTTCATCACGAAGCTCTTGTAGCTTGGTGGCAGTGATTGAAGAATTCTGTCAATGACACTATCATCAGGAAGATTAACTCCCAGTTGAATCAAGTGATTATTATACCCAGACATTTTGAGTATATGTTCACTGACAGAACTATTCGCCTCCATCTTGCAGCTATAGAACTTATTGGAGACTTCATAACTCTCAACCCGGGCATTTTCTTGAAATATCAACTTCAACTCCCGGAACATCTCATATGCTCCATGACGTTCAAAACGTCGTTAAACTCCCGATTCTAAGCCGTGAAGCATGGCACATTGAACTATCGAGTAGTCATCAGCTTTGCTCTGCCAGACGTTCATAACATCTGGTGTTGCTCCTGCAGCAGGTTTGGCACCCAGCGGTGCTTTCAGGACGTAATTCTTCTATGCAGCAATGAGGATAATCCTCAAGTTACGGACCCAGTCCGTGTAGTTGCTACCATTATCTTTCAACCTAGCTTTCTCTAGGAACGCATTAAAATTCAACGAAACAACAACACGGGCCATGTATCTACAACAACATAGACATGCAAAATACTATCAGGTACTAAGTTCATGATAAATTAAAGGTCAATTTATCAAATTACTTAAGAACTCCCACTTAGATAGACATCCCTCTAATCATCTAAGTGATCATGTGATCCAAATCTACTAAACCATGTCCGATCATCACGTGATATGGAGTAGTTTTCAATGGTGAACATAACTTTGTTGATCAGATCTGCTATATGATTCACGCTCGACCTTTTGGTCTCAGTGTTCCGAGCCATATCTGCATATGCTAGGCTCGTCAAGTTTAACCCGAGTATTCTGCGTGTGCAAAACTGGCTTGCACCCGTTGTATGTGAACGTAGAGCTTATCACACCCGATCATCACGTGGTGTCTCCGCACGACGAACTTTCACAACGGTGCATACTTAGGGAGAACACTTTTACCTTGAAATTTAGTGAGAGATCATATAATGCTACCGTCGAACTAAGCAAAATAAGATGCATAAAGGATAAACATCACATGCAATCAATATAAGTGATATGATATGGCCATCATCATCTTGTGCCTTTGATCTCCATCTCCAAAGCACCGTCATGATCATCATCATCACCGGCGTGACACCTTGATCTCCATTGTAGCATCGTTGTCGTCTCGCCAACTATTGCTTCTATGACTATCGCTAAAGTAAAGCAGTTACATGGCGATTGCATTTCATACAATAAAGCGACAACCATATGGCTCCTGCCAGTTGCCGATAACTCCGTTACAAAACATGACCATCTCATAAAATAAAATTTAGCATCATGTCTTGACCATATCACATCACAACATGCCCTGCAAAAACAAGTTAGACGTCCTCTACTTTGTTGTTGCAAGTTTTACATGGCTGCTACGGGCTGAGCAAGAACCGTTCTTACCTACGCATCAAAACCACAACGATTTTTTGTCAAGTATGTGTTGTTTTAACCTTCAACAAGGACTGGGCGTAGCCACAATTGATTCAACTAAAGTTGGAGAAACTAACACCCGCCAGCCACCTGTGTGTGAAGCACGTCGGTAGAACCAGTCTCACGTAAGCATACGCATACTGTTGGTCTGGGCCGCTTCATCCAACAATACCGCCGAATCAAAGTATGACATGCTGGTAAGTGTCGGTGTCAAAATCGGTGAATCTCGGGTAGGGGGCCCCGAACTATGTGTCTAAGGTTGATGGTAACAGGAGACCAGGGACACAATGTTTACCCAGGTTCGGGCCCTCTCTATGGAGGTAATACCCTACTTCCTGCTTGATTGATCTTGATGAATATGGGTGTTATAAGAGTTGATCTACCATGAGATCGTAATGGCTAAACCCTAGAAGTTTAGCCTGTATGACTACGGTATTGAGTATATCCTTTCCGGACTACACCCTCCGGTTTATATAGACGCCGGGGGGATCTAGGGTTACATAGAGTCGGTTACATAAGGTGGAATCTTCATAGTTGTTTGCCAAGCTTGCCTTCCACACCAAGGAGAGTCCCATCCGGACACGGGTACCGTCTTCGGTCTTCATATCTTCACAGCCCATCAGTTCGGCCCATAGATAATAGGCCGGACGCCCGAGGACCCCTTAGTCCAGGACTCCCTCAGTAGCCCCTGAACCTGGCTTCAATGACAAGGTATCCGGCACGTAGTGCTGTCTTCGGCATTGCAAGGCGGGTTCCTCCTTCCGAACTCCCAAATAGTCTTCGGATAAATATGATCGTGTCCGGACCTGTAACACACACCGGACACAACCGTAGAGAGAATATAATAACACACGAGTCCCATCTGCTAACAACTTTAGTAATGTGATGTCACGCCTGTCCAGTCATAATTTCGAAACTTATTTCGCCCCATGTTTCAAGACGCGGTTGTCATTGGCACGTCTTGTCAAAGCAGAGATCGTGTCCCCTTATCACGTGATTCTCATCAATACGGGCGCGGGCAACCCAACCGTGCCATTTACACAGCCCTTGGGAGCAGGCAAATTTTAAGGCGAATGGGGGGGGCGTTCGATATTCACCGCCCTTATAAGGAGATAAGATTCCCCTTTCTTCTCCCACACTTCCCTCCTGCCTCTCCATTCTTGAGCTCCAGCGCCCAAGTTCTCATTTCCCTTGTCTTGAGAAAGCACTCAACCATGTCCGGATCCGGAGGTCAAGGCAAGTGGATGGCCTCCTCCATTAAGGAGGAGGACATCGCCGAGCTTCGGGCAGCCGGGTACCTGGCGAAGGAAATCACCCATCGTCTTCCAGCCTGGGGACAAATCATCCCCACATAGAAGCCCAACAAGAGGGTAGTGTTCATCCCCCATTTCCTCTGCGGGCTAGGGTTTCCACTCCACACCTTCGTCCGTGGGATAATGTTCTACTACGGGATAGATTTCCATGATCTATCCCCGAACTCCTTCCTCAATATCTTAGCGTTCATCGTCGTGTGCGAGGTCTTCCTCCGCATCCACCCCCACTTCGGGCTATGGCTCAAAACCTTTAATGCGAAGCCCAAGGTGGTGGACAGACAACACGCAGAGTGCGGGGGCGCCATGGTGAGCAAGCTCACCAATGTTTCTTGGCCAAAAGGCACATTCGTGGAATCTGTCAAGGAATGGCAGAAGCTATGGTTCTACATCACCGAACCCCGCGACGCCACCTGGGCCGCAGCTGCCGAATTCAACTCCGGCGCTCTCGTGTGGCTCACCTCCTGGGTCGAGAAGAGCCCAAACTGGTGTTCGTCGGACGAGCTGATTGCGCTGCAAACGCGCATCCAAAGCATGGTCGATAGGGATATCAAGCTCGTCGACATAATCCAAGTGCTGCTGGTGCGCTGGATCCTCCCGTGCTAGAGCCGAAGCCATCTGAGGGAGTCCTGGATTAGGGAGTCACCGAACAGCCGGACTATATCCTTTGGCCGGACTGTTGGACTATGAAGATACAAGATTGAAGAGTTCGTCCCGTGTCCGGATGGGAATCTACTTGGCGTGGAAGGCAAGCTAGGAAATACGGATATGTATACCTCCTCCTTTGTAACTGACCTTGTGTAACCCTAGCCCCCTCCGATGTCTATATAAACCAGAGGGTTTTAGTCCGTAGGACAACAGACAATCATACCATAGGCTAGCTTCTAGGGTTTAGCCTCTCTGATCTCGTGGTAGATCAACTCTTGTAACACTCATATTATCAAGAACAATCAAGCAGGACATAGGGTATTACCTCCATCAAGAGGGCCCGAACCTGGGTAAAACATCGTGTCCCCTGCCTCCTATTACCATTCGCCTTAGACGCATAGTTCGGGACCCCCTACCCGAGATCTGCCGGTTTTGACACCGACATTGGTGCTTTCATTGAGAGTTCCACTGTGCCGTCACCATAAGGTTCGATGGCTCCTTCGATCATCGGTAACGATGTGGTCCAGGGTGAGGTCTTCCTCCCCGGATAGATCTTCGTATTCGGCGGCTTCGCACTGCGGGCCAATTCGCTTGGCCATCTGGAGCAGATCGAGAGCTACGCCCCTGGCCATCAGGTCAGATTTGGAAACTTGAACTACACGGCTGACATCCGCGGAGACTTGATCTTCGATGGATTCGAGCCCATGTCGGACGCGCCGCACAGTCGCGACGTGCATGACATAACTCTGCCGTCGGACAATGTTCGGGAGATCGCATCCACAACTACTCCAGCCATCAATCCGGAGCAAGTCGCGCCATCCGAGAGCGGAGGGATGGACCCCGCCATGGAGGCCACACTCTCAGGGGCGATAGAGCCGGATACTGACTTCACCCCTTACGAGAGCCGTACCACCGAACCACTGGGTTCATCTCCGGCCACGGACTCCGAGCCGCTCACATCCGTGCCCGTCGAATCCGACTGGGGGACAATCATGGAGTTCACCTTCGCGGATATCTTTCAGCACTCGCCCTTAGGAGATGTGCTAAATTCATTAAGGTCTCTCTCCCTGTCAGGAGAACCCTTGCCGAACTATGTCCGGCTAGAATGGGATGCGGACGACGAAGAAATTCGTTGCCCACCCACCACCCACTTAGTAGCCACTGTCAACGACTTAACCGACATGCTCGACTTCGACTCCGAAGACTTCGACGGTATGGACGACGAAGCCGGAGACGAACAGGAACCACCGCCCTCAGGGTGCTGGACCGCCACCTCATCATATGATATATACATGGTGGACACCCCCAAAGAAGGCAATGGTGACAAGACAGCCGAGGATGACCCCTCCAAGAAGCAACCCAAGCACCGATGTCAGCGGTGCCGCTCTATGTCCCGCCACAGCAAGAGCAGTGTTACTCACACAGGAGATAATAATACTCCGGATAGTTCCGAAGACAACAACAATCCCCTCTAGCACGATGTAGAGCTGAAGGATGAACAAGCTAGCCCTCTAGGGCAGGCAGCATATGGAGAACTGGAGGAGGACAATTACATGCCTCTCTCCGAAGACGAGGCGAGCCTCGGCAACGACGAGTTTATCGTGCCTGAGGACCCCGTCGAGCAAGAGCGCTTCAAGCGCCGGCTTATGGCCACGGCAAATAGCCTGAAGAAAAAGCAGCAACAGCTTCAAGCTGATCAAGACTTGCTAGCAGACAGGTGGACCGAAGTCCTTGCGGCCGAGGAGCATGAACTCGACCGCCCGTCCAAGAGTTACCCAAAATGCAGGTTGCTACCTCACCTCGAGGAGGAAGCATTGAAACCACATTCACCAGTGTACAATGCGGCTGACTGGCCATTACGCGGCCGAGCGAGAGAGGCGTTTCAGCCTAAAGTTCAGACCGCACCCCAAAATACTAAGGCCTGGGGCAACACAGAGGACCTGCGAGACATCCTGGACAGTGAGGCAAAAATCGCAAGGTCAATATAAAGGACGCGGGCTCGCGCACCAACACAGGACGATGATCGTCGCGTCGGATACACCAAGAGTAAATCCAGCCAGGCCAATACAGCAAACAAGACTCATACGAACTGCGTCGAGATATAGCCCGGCACAGAGGCACCGCACACCCCCTATGCTTCACTGATGAAGTTATGAATCATGAATTCCCGAAGCGTTTCAAACCCGTAAATATCGAATGATACGATGGCACAACAGATCCCACTGTATTGATCGAGGATTTCCTCCTTCACATCCACATGGCTCGTGGTGACGATCTACATGCCATTAAGTACCTCCCACTAAAACTCAAAGGACCAGCTCGGCATTGGCTGAATAGCTTGCCAGCAAATTCCGTCGGCAGTTGGGAGGATCTGGAAGATGCATTTCTTAACAACTTCCAGGGCACTTATGTGCGGCCACCGGATGCTGATGACTTGAGCCACATAATGCAGCAGCCAGGGGAATCGGCCAGACAATTCTGGACATGGTTCCTGACTAAGAAAAATCAAATTGTAGACTGTCCGGATGCATAGGCCCTAGCGGCATTCAAGCATAACATCCACGACGAGTGGCTCGCCCGCCACCTCGGCCAGGATAAGCCGAAATCTATGGCAGCCCTCACAACACTCATGACCCGCTTTTGCGCGGGCGAGGACAGTTGGCTGGCTCGCAGCAACAACACATCGAGGAACCCGGATACCTCAGATACCAAAGATGTTAACGGTAGGCAGCGTCATAATAGACCAAAGAGCTGCAATAACGACGATAACACCGAAGATACGACAGTCAATGCCGGATTTAGAGGCTCTAGATCCGCTCAGCGGAAAAAGCCATTTAAAAGAAATACTCCGGCTCCGTCCAGTCTGGATCGCACACTTGATCGCTCGTGTCAAAGCCACGGCACCCCCGAAAAGCTAGCCAATCACACCAACAGAGAATGCTGGGTGTTCAATTAGGCCGGCAAGTTAAATGCTGAAAACAAGGACAAGGGGCTGCATAGCGATGATGAGGAGGAGCCCTGGCCGCCGAGCACAGGAGGATAGAAGGGATTTCCCCCACAAGTGAAGACGATGAACATGATATACGCAACCCACATTCCCAAGAGGGAGTGGAAGCGTGCACTAAGGGACGTCTATGCGATGGAGCCCGTCGCCCCAAAGTTCAACCCGTAGTCTGCTTGCCCGATCACCTTCGATCGCAGGGACCACCCCACTAGCATCCGTCATGGCGGATCCGCCGCACTGGTCCTAGACCCCATCATTGACGGATTTCACCTCACTCGAGTCCTTATGGACGACGGCAGTAGCCTAAACCTGCTTTATCAGGATATAGTGCGAAAATGGGTATCGATCCCTCAAGGATCAAAGCCAGCAAAACCACCTTTAAAGGCGTCATCCCAGGTGTAGAGGCCCATTGCACAGCTCAATCACACTAGAAGTGGTCTTCGGATCACCAGACAACTTTCAAAGCGAAGAGTTAATCTTCGACATCGTCCCGTTTCGCAGTGGCTATGATGCACTGCTCGGACGAACATCATTTACAAAATTCAATCCAGTGCCGCATTACGCATAGCTCAAGCTCAAGATGCCAGGACCTCGCGGGGTCATAACAGTAAATGGAAACACAGAGCGCTCGCTCCGTACAGAAGAGCACACTGCGGCCCTTGCAGCAGAAGCACAAAGCAGCCTGTTCAGGCAGACCACTCATTCGGCGTCACAGCCCCCGGACACCTTCAAGCGAGTCCAGAACAAGCTGCAACAGGATCGCCTGGCACGATCAGAGCTCGCCTAGCAGTTCGGCCCCCGTCCTAGTCCCAGTGAAGCGATGAAATCCGTGCCGCGCGTACATAACTATGCATTGAAAATACCATGGACATAGGCAGGGGCACGATCAGGACATGCCCCGCATTGTGGCTTAACCGCACTAGGGGTTGTATACCTTTGTCATTCCTTCTCTCCTTCAGGGCCTAACTCTCTGGAAGCCCTTTCCGGCAGTATGATTGCCGGACACATTCCGGAAGCAACAACCAAGGCGGCCAGAAGCTAAGATGAACACGGGAACCGCCAGGTGCTCTCTAGTAATAGTTGATATACCCGCTTTTCACTATTTATGCGTAGCTTGCCCTGGGATAGGACAATTCGAATTGTCCTACTTTATGCTTATTGCACTACTTGTACCAGTACGCTTCGACGTATTATTTAATAAACAATGCATATCATTAATCTTTCATTGCATTATTTAAGTTTCTCTCTTTCTCTTATATGTCCACTTACGACAATCCGCACCCGCACATTCGGGTACGGTCAGTTCGCCAGGGGTCCTCGTTTACCCCATAATACGGCGCAAGAAGTCCGAACACTTTCGACAGTGCGGCACCCCGAACTTATAGCATTATATGCATCAGCTCTGAATCATGTCTTTGGTTAATTGTTGGGTTGCCCGGCTCCCATGCTTTGGTACCTTACGTTCCGCTATATCGGCTAAGGTAGCAGTGGGAGAACTACTGCGATTGTGTCCCGGTTCTTCCGGACAAGCACCCCAGTAGAGAAAGCCAAAAACTGGCTGTCATGATAAGGCGAGAGACTGGTCGCTGTTCGAGAGGTCTCAAGTCCTTAAAGACTTTTTCCGCTTTGGGCGAAGAGTCGGCTTTGTCCGGCTTAGGCGTGTATAGCGCCCCAAATTTGGCCCTCCGAATACCAGGGGCTTCGCCAAGATTTAAAACCATAGACTTCTATGGCTAAGTGAGAGTGATAAAAGCATTATAGTCCGATTGCCTGGTTCGTTCTGCTGAACACCTCCCTTGGAGGACCCAAAATTGGGGTATAGAGTGTTCAGGTTTATCCCGAACACCCCGGTACTAGTTACATGGGGGCAGAAGCCGACGACTGGCCAACTCTCAGATTTTATAAACGGCCGCACAGAAGGTAATGTTTTAAATTAAGAAAGCGTCGCATGGCACAAATGAACTCGTTCCATATTACAGGATCACATGAGCATGTTCATTCAAAAATTACATCCTTGGCACACTCATCTGCCACTAGGCGGGAACCCTCCAGGAGACTCTTGTAATAATTCTCGGGGCGGCGATGCTCCTTGCCCTCCAGCGGCCCCTCATTCACCAGCTTCACGACATCCAGCTTCGCCCAGTGCACCTTCGCAAGGGAAAAAGCCTGCGTGCACCCTCGATGCAGACGGACCGCTTGATGACTTCAAGCCGCGGGCAGGCTTCCACAAGCCGCCTCACCAGGCCGAAGTAGCTGCCGGACAGGGGCTCGCCAGGCCACATCCGGACTATAAGGCCCCTCATGGCCTGTTCGGCCGCCTTGTGAAGCTCGACCAACTGCTTCAGCTGGTCGCTTAGGGGCACGGGGTGTTCGGTCCCAATATATTCAGACCAGAACAACTTTTCCGTCGAGCTCCCCTCCTCAGCCCGGTAAAACTCCGCGGCATCCAGTAAACTGCGGCGAAGATCTGCAAATGCTCCTGGGGAGCTCCGAACTCGGGTAAGAAAAAGAAAAGTCTCCTTCACGTGCTTGCTTTGCATAACGAATGCCTTACCCGCTGCTATCTTCTTCACTGCGTCAATCTCCTGGAGGGCCTTGTGGGCTTCGGCCTTGGCGCTCCGGACGCTTTCAAGCACCTGCGTGAGCTCAGACTCTCGCGTCTTAGAGTCAAGCTCCAAGGACTCGTTCTTTTTGGCGAGAGCCACGAGCTCTTGCTGCACCTCGCCCACTCAGGCTTCTTGCTTCTCCCATTCAATGCGTTCTTTGGCTACTTTGTCTTCGGCCTCGAACAACGCCTTCCTCAGGGTCGCCACCTCGGTCGTGGTCCCTTCCACATCCATGATGATCCTATTACTTTACACCCGAACTTGTTTTTAACTATATAGACAGGGGTATTTCTTACCTTTGCTCTCTTCAAGCTGCCTCTTGGTAAGGCCGAGCTCGTCCTCGGACCGCTTCAGGTCCTGCTTCAGCGCAGCGACCTCCGTAGTACGTGCGGCAGCGGCCAGCAGTGAAACCTGCACATACACATAGACATACTCTAATTAGACTCCTGAGTTATCATTTGATCCTCTATTCGGCTTTTCTTCGCGAACGCCGAATAGAGCATCAGGGGCTACTATCTATGTGGTATATTTTCTTATACTTTGATTGCTCACCTCAAAGCCTGTTAGGAGGCTGGCGCAGGCTTCGGTCAGTCCATTTTTGGCAGACTGAATCTTCTCGACCACCGCACTCATGATAGTGCGGTGCTCTTCTTCGATGGAAGCGCTGTGAAGCGCTTCTAGCAGGTTGTCCGGTGCCTCTGGTTGGACAGAGGACACATGCACGGATGGTTGGCCCCCCTTGATGGGGGACCGCCTGCCGGAGTCCGGAACCATCGAGGGTTCCGACGCAGTGTCCGGCTGGGGCCCAAACTCGAAGCCCGTAGGAGCCTCGCTCCCTTGGTACCCAGGGTCCGGAAAGTCGCCGCGAGGCGCCCCCAGGACCACCCCCCTTGGCTCGGTACCTGTTTAGACAACACCTCGGCGTTGTCCGTAGGGCGAGGGGTGGAAGCGGTTGGAAGAGAACCGCTGTTCATATCCGACGAGTCCAAAGAGCTGCTCGACGAGGGTACGTCGAGATGAGCTCGGGACGGACTACATAATCATGTTCGGCATGAGGAAAGGCAGTACAATAAAACATACCATGAAGTACTATGGTGTCCGGACACTTACGACTTCACTAGGGGCTTGTCCCTGGGTAGCCACTCGTCGCCGCTGTCGGCGGCCGTCGTGGCACAGTCCGGAAGGAGGGTCCTTCCCTTCTTGGACCCTTCGACCTCCCCGGATGGGTCGGCCTTACTTTTCTTGTCTCCGCCGGCTTGGGGGGGACTTTTCTCCTCCTCCTCCTTTCCATGGGAGGAGTGCGCGTCAGAGTCATCGTCCGATGACTCCGATACAACCTTGCGCCGGAGACCATTTCGGGTCCCCGCGGCCTTCTTATTGGTCTTTTCCGGCACCTCGTAGGGTGACGGAGTCAACATCTTCGTCAGAAGAGTGTCTGCAGGATCTTCGGGCAGCGGGGTTGGGCTATCGAGCTGCTCCGCCATCTCTATCCAGTCCTGTTAATGACATGGAAGTTCAGATCCTGCACAAAACTAAACCGGGGCAAATAAATACCCTGAGAAATATAAAAAGCCTACCGGATTGGCGCGGCGCTTTGCGCTGAGTCCACGGTCCTCATTGAGGGGGAGGGATCTCGGTGCTCTTGAACAACACCCTCCAGACGTCCTCGTGCATCGTGTCATAGAGCTCTCGCAGCGTCTGGTGCTTGGCCGAGTCGAACTCCCACAAAACAAATGCCTGCCGTTGACACGGAAGGATTCGGCGGAAGAGCATAACCTGGACCACGTTGACGAGCTTGATTTTCTTGCTCGTCATGTTCTGGATGCAGGTCTGGAGTCCGGTCAACTCTATCGGAGAGCCCCAGGACATGCCCTTCTTTTTCCAGGAGGTGAGCCGCGTGGGGATTCCAGATCGGAATTTGGGGGCCGCCACCCAGTTGGAGTCACACGGCTCGGTGATGTAGAACCACCCTGATTGCCACCCCTTTATGGTATCCACATAGGTGCCCTCGAGCCAGGTGACACTAGGCATCTTGACCACCATGGGGCCTCCGCACTCTGCTTGCTGGCCGCTCACCACCTTCGGTTTGACATTGAAGGTTTTTGGCCATAGGCCGAAGTGGGGCCTGATGCGGAGGAAGGCCTCGCACACGACGATAAACGCCGAGATGTTGAGGATGAAGTTGGGGGCTAGATTGTGACGCCCTCGATTCAATCGTACACTAATCATACATGCAAATGTGTACGATCAAGATCAAGGACTCACAGGAAGATATCACAACACAACTCTAGACACAAATTAAAATAATACAATCTTTATATTACAATCCAGGGGCCTCGAGGGCTTGAATACATAAGCTCGAATACACAAGAGTCAGCGGAAGCAACAATATCTGAGTACAGACATAAGTTAGACAAGATTGCCTTAAGAAGGCTAGCACAAAAGCAACAACGATCGAAAAGGCAAGGCCTCCTGCCTGGGAGCCTCCTAACTATTCCTAGTCGTCTGCGGTCTTCACGTAGTATTAAGCATCCTCCGGGTAGTAGTAGTCATCAGTGGCGTCGTCTGGCTCCTGGGATCCGTCATCTGGTCGCAACAATCGGGTATGGGGGAAAAGAGGTAGCAAAGCAGCCGTGAGTACTCATCCAAAGTACTCGCAAGACTTACATCAGATCTAAACTAAGTATGCATCTGTATCAAAGGAAAAGGGCTGTATCTGTGGACTAAACTGCAGAATGCCAGAAAGAAGGGGAAAGGCCTAGCCTATCGAAGACTAGCATCTTCAAGCATCTTCAAGCATCTTGCAGCAAATAGAAGAGTACAGATCAACATAATGTAAAGTAGTAGTGTTATCAACCTCGGCCGGAGATCCTTTCTCAACTCCCTGCGAGAAAGCAATCCCAGAGCCATACTATCCAGTTATCATCACAATCCATTTCTCGTAACCATTTCTCATATCCATGCCTCATCTCAGTTATCCAGTTCTAGTTGTAACGATCGGGATACAACTCCAAGTGTCCGTTACCGTAGGACAGGCTATCGATAGATGTTTTCTTCCCTGCAGGGGTGCACCAAGTTACCCACCATGCTTGATTAATTCCGGCTGGACACACTTTCCTGGGTCATGCCCGGCCTCGGCCAAACAATACGCCGCAACCCGACCTAGGCTTAATAGAGAGGTCAGCACGCCGGACTAAACCTATGACCCAGGGGTCATGGGCCATCTCCCCGGGAACTCCTGCACATTGCGTGGGCAGCCGGTGAGCACACCTAGCTACCTCCTTCAACAAGGTAGGTGCTTACCAGTCCAACCCGGCGCGCGCCGCTCAGTCGCTGACGTCTATTAAGCTTCGGCTAATGCATACGATGCAGAATGCCCATACTATGCCCACATGATGGTTAGTGCTATCAGGCCAGAGGCCCGTCGGATCAAATATCCAAATCATAGTGGATTAGGAACGCGCGTAACAAGCAGAGAGTCACGAAAGATGTGACCCCGTTGCCCCGTCTCGAGTACTTGCGGCAAGGGCTAAGAATGCCCGGCCACGCCTCGTAATTATCTCGTAGGCACCCTCCAGGTCAACCCGTCTCCACATCACTCGCAATTAAGCTCGGGCGGGTACCCCTCAGGGTCGACCCGTCTTTCCAAGTAACAGGGGTATAGTCCAAGTATCCGGGTGTCCAAACATCAAGGGGAAAACCCGAGGAATCACCCCCGATGAATTCCACTCGATGTAATCATCAAGGTGAACGTAAGAGGATCCTCCCTCGAGGTTCACACTTGAGGGGTTGCACGACAGAGCCGTATCGGAAGTGGTTAAGGAGGAAATCACCCTCGATGACCATGACCGAATAGCTACACTACAGGTTAACAACAGAAGTACTAAAGAGGTCTCACCCTCGGCACTCGATAGTAACCCAGTAGTATCGAGCAACTAAGGAGAAAGTGATGTGTGGTGTCGGGGCCTGGTCTTTGATCACGTTGATCGAGTCATCGAACATAAAGCGAGGCAACTGGGACAAGGTGGGGGGGGGTCACTGATGGATCACTAACCAACCTATACTAAGTAGTTTAGGATAAGCAGGTAAGGTATGAAAGCAGGTAACAACAACAGGCTATGCATCAGAGTGGGATCACACATAAAGCAGTAGCAGTTCTAATGCAAGCATGAGAGAATGGAATGGGCGATATCGGGATGATCAAAGGGGGGCTTGCCTGGTTGCTCTGGCAAGGAGGGGACGTCGTCGACGTAGTCGATCACAGGGGCGACATCGGTCTCGGGGGCTACCGGAGAGAAGAGGGGGAAGAAACAGTAAATATAAAGCAAGCATAGCATCACAATGCATAACATGGCAATAAGCTATGCCGGGTGTGACCTAAGGTAAGGCTACACGATAAAGGGGGTGAAGGAGGGAAAATTCAATCAGGAATGAATTCCTGGTTCCGGACCTGTATCAAACAGATGATCGGAGGGGGAATGTTCCATCTTCAGCATGCTAGGGGCATGTGACAGATGAATGGACCGCATATTCGGATTCGTCTCATTTTTCTGGGCGTTTTTCATATATAAACTTTTACGATCCGAGCTACGGTTTAAAAGTTACGGATTTTCGAAGTTTAAACCAATTTCTGAATTATTTTAAAAGCAGAAAAGGTTTATTGCGTCAGCACTGCGTCAGCTCTGCTGACCTGTCAAACTAACAGGTGGGACCCACCTGTCAGCCTCTCTGTCTAACAGAGGCTTAACTAAACTAACATGGTTAGTTAGGGGGCGTGGGCCCCAGTAGTCAGTGACTAGTTAGTACTAATTAACTAACGTTTTAATTAATCATTTTTATTTAGAAAAAATGTTTATTTAACAAAAAATGCGATGGGTCCCGCGTGTCAGAGACACTGTGTGCCCAGTCAGCATAGTTGACCACGGTCAACTGGGGCCAGGGGGCCCACGGGCAGTGACCCAGAGGCGGGCCCCAGGCGTGGCACGTCGGCGGCGTCGGGGGTTTCGCCGCCGGCGACCAAAACTGTGGCGGGGCTCGCCGGACTTCACCGGGAATTGCGCACAAGGGGTCATTTGGCCCGGGACTTGGCGCGTTCGAACAAGGAGATCCCGCCGCGTCGCGTGGTGAGGCCGGCCGGAGCTGGAACTGCCGAAAACGGCATCGGCGACGAGTGGAGGCGGTGGTGGCGTTCAGGACCTCATCGGGATCATGCTACGGGGGTCGACGAGGTGGGCAAGCGGCACGGGCGGCTTCGGCGGGCTGCACTGAGCACGTTCCCGTGCTCAGGCGAGCATGGCAACAACGGCGGCCAGCTGCTCCGCGGAGCTGAGCTCGGTCATGGCGGCGCGGTGGCTATGGTAGTGCGAGAGGCCAGGGGAGCGAGGGGAGAAGAAGAGGGGCTCACCGGGCGGCACACACGGTGGCCCTCGGAGGTTTAGTAGCTGCAGACTCAGGGCGGGTCGAACGGCGGTGTAGCGGTGGCCGCAGTTGGGGAAGAAGAGCGAGCGACGAAGGTGGTGTTCCTCGGGCTCGACCCGGTGACGAGGAGGAAGAAGCAGTCCACCGCGGACCTCCTAGACACCACGGAGGGAGGAATGGGCGCCGGTGGCCGCGGTGGAGCGCGGTGCTCGGCGGCGACGGAGCTCGGTGGTGATGGATCTGAAGGGAGAGAGGAGAGGAGGATTAGGCGGAGTGGGAGAGGGGAGTGGGTGGTGCAAGTGGAGGCGGGGATCACGGAGGTGAGGAGGCGCAGGCCTTATCCCCTCGCCCGGGCGTCGCCGGCCAGGCAGGTCCGGTGGGGACGACGCCTGTAGCGACTCGGGTCGGGGAACAGGAAGGGGGGGTGCGGTGCAGGGAGCTGGGCCGACTGGGCCGACCAGGCTGGGTCGGCTGGCCGGGTGGGCCGAAGCCTGAGTGAGGTAGAGGGCCTCTCTCTCTCCCCTCTACTTCTCCTTTTCCTTTTTTTCAGCAGCTTTTGCATTTTCTTTTTAGCCAATAATGACTTTGCAAAATTATGCGACTGGCCAAAACAATTTCAAAGAATTAAAGTGCACTGCCACAAAAGGGTTGGGAGGCTTTAGAAAAAGAAAGCCAATTTTATAAATTAAAAAAGCATTTAATTTATTGCTTAGGTCATTGTTTTAAGTAGTTTAGGCCACTTAAACCTTTTGCAAAAATGTTGGTTCACCACCAATATTAGTTGTGGATTATTTGGCACAGAATTTGAATTTGAATTCAATTGGAATTTGAAAGAACATGAGACAATAATGATCAGGAACATGTTTAGCAAAAAGATTAACTTAACCCCAGGGGTTACTGTAGCATCATTACACCGGGGTGTTACACAGATCATGAAAATCCAGCCCATAGTAGAACATGAGTCCGCGGACAAACAGGCGGAGGGGAAATCCCAGTCCGCGGACGAAATGGGTAAGGAAAACTACCCTCTCATGGGGTTCGGGCGTTGGGATGATCTACCCCGCATCGGGTAGCCGGTGCGCGATATCCGCGGCCAGATATCCGGATTCCCGTAATTTTTTGACATTCTCCTCCGTCACAATCCACTTGCCTCCTGCTCCTGACATGCTTGGAGTGGTTTGAGAAGAAGAACGCGAGCTTGGGCGCTAGAGCTCGAGTGTGCGGGAATGGGTAAGCGAGGAATAAGAAGGCGTGGGTGAAAAAAGTAAATCATTATCCCTTTATAAGGGCGGAAGAGGCGATGTGTCTCCCCACTTGCCTGGTAAAACCTCTTATTCCCCAGGCGCCGTAATTGATGGCACGGTTGGGTTACCCATGTCCGTATTGATGAGAATCCCGTGATAAAGGGAACACGATCTCTGCTTTGACAAGACGTGTCAAGAAAACCGCTTCGCGATATGTGCGGAGCTGGTTGAGAAAAGCGTTCAAATAATAACCAGGCCATGGCGTAATGTCGTGCTATCGAAACATGTTAGCAGATTAGATTTGTGGAAATATTATTCTCTCTATGGTGGTATGTGGAACTTATTTTGCAGGGCCGGACACTATCCTTGTATTCAAAACTCTTCCATGATGTATGCGGAGGAGGAACCCGCCTTGCAGTGCCGAACACAACACTGCGCGCCGGACTCATCGTCATTGAAGCCCGGTTCAGGGGCTACTGAGGGAGTCCTAGATTAGGGGGTCTCCGGACAGTCGGACAATATCCTTTGGCCGGACTGTTGGACTATGAAGATACAAGATTGAAGACTTCGTCCCATGTCCGGATGGGACTCTACTTGGTGTGGAAGGCAAGCTAGGCAATATGGATATGTATATCTCCTCCTTTGTAACCGACCTTGTGTAACCCTAGCCCCCTCCAGTGTCTATATAAACCGGAGGGTTTTAGTCCGTAGGACAACAGGCAATCATACCATAGGCTAGCTTCTAGGGTTTAGCCTCTCTGATCTCGTGGTAGATCAACTCTTGTAACACTCATATTATCAAGAACAATCAAGCAGGACGTAGGGTATTACCTCCATCAAGAGGGCCCGAACCTGGGTAAAACATCATGTCCCCTGCCTCCTGTTACCATCCGCCTTAGACGCATAGTTCGGGACCCCCTACCCGAGATCCGCCGGTTTTGACACCGACACCGTCCTCTATGGTATTTCAACCCGAAGAAACACCATACCTTTGTGAGGCTCTTCGAAATGACTCATGAAGATGCCTGGAAGTTGCTTCTCAAGGGCAACGAGATACCGTGTGCCACTGATTCAGACCGTGGTCACGACATAAATCACCTCCCCAACGAGGTATGTTATTTTCAACACTTCCCTTACTTGCTTGTTTCAAGGGTGATATCTAAGCTTTCATTACCATTGCTTTTTAGTACTGGTTAAAGATGGCGAAGCAGATCCGGTGTCCATCTCCCTTGCCCGAAGAGCCGGTCATTCCGCGTTTAGCGAAGATGTCGGAGCCGGCGCCTTATAAGGCACCAGAGAAGAAGGCCCCAGGAAAGGCCAAGGGGGTCCGGAATGGCCCCCGCCACAAGGGCACTTCGGACGCGGCGTCCGAAGACAAGGCCCATTCCCCCGCTACCGAAGATGATGCGGATGAGGAGGAGGAGGAGAGCGACTCTCCCCCCGACAGGGGGAGGAAGAAGAGGGCGGCCTCCACAACACTGGAGGTGGAGGCACCCAAAAAGGGGAAGGGCTCCCTAGCGGATAACTCTGCATGGGACGTTGATGACAGTCCGGAGGGATGCCCCCGCGCTAAGCCTCGGGCCACATCATAAGTACTAATACCTTATCCTCCCATAAAGTTTCTCCTCCTCATTGTATTGAAATGATTGGCAATGTTATTGTAGTCCGACCCACAACAACTCCCCGCGATCCTCGTTAGGAGGCTCCCTGGATTCCAAGGCGATGGCCAGCGACTCCCTGCCGGCCGCACACTCCCCCAAGACCAAGGATGATGCGGAGGTGCTATCCCGAAGGACTATCTCCGGTGGGGGAGAGGCTCAGGAGGCGCCCGAAGGTGAAACCCCCGTCGCCGGACACCAAGGGGAATCAATCCCCATGGAGACTGGCGGGGAGGGCCGTACACAGTTCGACCCTCAACCGGACTCAATTTCGGAGATCGAGGTGGCTCCGGAATCCAGCACACACCCTCCTTTGAAAGAAGGGGGGATGCCTATTCCACCTGTGGCCCCTGTCCAACCAGGGGCACCGGATGACCTGCTAGACGCGCTATGAGGCGCTTCCATTATGGATGAGCATCGTGTCCTTATGGGCACGGTGATTGAAAGGGTTCAGTCCGCCAAGAGTGGACTAACCGAGGCCTGCAACAACCTGCTGACAGGTTTTGAGGTAAGTGACGCCAAGAGGAGAGAATCCCAATGTAGACAGTAGCCCCTGAGACATTGTCCGGTGTTCGGAAAGAAAAAAAACCGGACAGGGGATCAATCTCCTATGACAGGAAACTAACTAAAATTTTCTTAAATACATGCATCGTTGCTAGTTGCGGCCTCGCATACTGCCGAAGTCTCCGGACTAAAGCAGAAACTGGCGGAGGCCGAGGGAGAGCTGAGCCAAGTGAAGAGGCATCACCAGGAGAAACAAGGTAAGCAATAACCTGTTATATATTCGAAAAGAAGAAAATTTTATGCGATGACCAAAATGACATGATTTGTATAGAAGCGACGACCGAGGTCGAGGCCCTGAGAAAGGCCCTAGCCAAAGCTGAGGGGAAGGCTATCCAACAGCAAGCCGCCCGTAAGAAGCTCAAGGCCCGAGTCGGCGAGGTCCAGCAGGATCTCCAAGACGTGGTTAAGAAGTGTGAAGCTTTGGAGCACGAGGCGTCGGCTCAAGAGGCTGAACTTACCAAGGCTCGTCAGAGCGCAAAGGCCGCACGGAATGGGACGCTCTCCAGGAGATCCAGGAGGCGAAGAAGATCGCAGCGGGTAAGGCGTTTAACATGCAAAGCAAGTATGTGGAGAGGAAGTACCTTTATACTAACCCAGATTCGGAGTTGCCCAGGGGCTTTTGTGGATCTGCCACGTAGTGTATCCGATGCTGCGGAGTTCTTCCAAGCCAAGGAAGGGGATTCATCAGAGAAGCTGTTCTGGTCGCAGTATGATATGCCAGAACATCCGATGGACTTTGCCAATCAACTAAAACAGTTGGTCGAGCTGCACAGGGTGGCCGAACTGGCCATGAAGGATTCAATAATCTGACTATGGCCAGCCAAAGCTATACCTAGCAGTTATTTTGGCCTCGTGAAGCGGGTGGTGGAGGTTTGTCCGCGGCTAGACATCGTCAAGCGATCAGTCTGCATCGAGGGTGCCCGTATGGCCTTCGCTCGTTGCAAGATGTGGTGGGCGAAGATGGACGCCGTCGAGGTGGCCCGGGGGCCACCGGAGGGCAAGGAGCACCGCACACCCGAGCGATATTTTGCGGATGTCCTGGAGGGATCTCGGCTTGTAGCGACGCAGTGCGGGCAGGACGTTATTCTCGAATGAATACATTCATGTTTTTCCTTGTATGATGAAAAAAATGCACTTTGTAATATAATTTTTATTATGTTTTGATTGTTTCCTCCTGTGCGGCCGTGTTGTATGAAATCTTAGGGTTAACCAATCGTCGGCTTCTGCCCTCGCGTAGGTAGTACGGAGGTGTTCGGGATGGAATCTAAACATTCTTGATCCAATTATATGGTCCTTGAAGGAGTTGTTTAGCGCAATGAACCAGGCAACCAGACTATGCGGCTTGAACGCGCTCACTTAGCCATAGGAGTTTTATAATAAAACATAGGTGCAACCCCTGGTATACGAACCAGAGTGCTGTCAGCGTCTAATCGGGAAGTACCGATCCTTCGCGAAATGCGGAAAAATCTCCAACGATTTGAGACCTCTGAACAGCTGACTAGCTCTCGCCACATCTTGACAGTCAGTTTTCAGCTTTCTCTACTGAGGTTCTCATCCGGTTTAGACCAGGACACAATCGCAGTAGTTATCCCTTTACTACCCTAGCCGATGTAGCGGAACATAGGGTAGAAAGCACAGGAGCCGGGTAACCCAACTATTGACCAAAGACATGATTCAGAGCCAATGCATATAATGCTAAATTTGGGGTGCCGAACTATACTTATAGAAAGTGTTCGGACTTTTGTTGCCATAGTGTGGAGTGCTATAGATCCCCTGGCAAACTTCAAATGTACCAAAGTGTACAGGTGCTACCTGATGGGGTTATCCACGGGAATCTGAAAAAGAAAAGAGAGAAAGAAAACCGATAAGACGTAAAGGTAAAAACTGGGGTCCTACAACTCCAGCTACAAACTGTTTTCATTGTAATGCAATTAGTTCGTCAAGGCGCATTGATACAAATAGTGCAATAAGCAACAGGCTATGTAACATGCCGAAACCAGGGGAGACCTATATGTGGATCCTGGAAAACACGTAGAGTTATCGTTAACGGAATCACCTAAAAAGTCCCCGTATGTCTGCGCTCCTCGCCATCTTGGTGTGTTCCTTCAAGAGGACCGATAACCAGACCACCCGATGGGGCATGTAGGATTAAAACTTGAAAAGAAAATAAGCAAAAGTGAAAGTATGTGTGTATCCAATGTCGGTTGAGCCGTGCTGTTGATCACAAGCTAGCTATGCCTCCATTGATGCCCATGGAATTTTGAGTGTGTAGTTATGTACGCGCGGCATGCATGCCACCGCTTGGTCGGGACTGAGATGGAGGCCGGATTGCTAGTCGAGCTCCTAATGAGCCGAGCTCTCCTGCTGCAGAGTAGTTCGGACTCTCTTAAGGGTGTCCAAGGGCTCGACGACCGAATGAAGGTTCTGCTTGAGAAGGCCGCTTCGTACTTCTGCTGCTAGGGCAGATGTGTGCTCTTCTGTATGGAGAGAGCGTTCTGTATTTCCATTGACTGTTATGATGCCGCATGGACCGGGCATCTTGAGGTTGAGATAAGCATAGTGTGGTACTGCGTTGAATCGAGCAAACACAGTTCGTCCGAGCAATGCGTGATAGCCGCTGCGGAATGGGACAATATCGAAGATTAACTCCTCGCTTCGGAAGTTGTCCGGGGATCCGAAGATGACTTCTAATGTGATTGAGCCCGTATAGCTGGCCTCTACACCTGGTATGACTCCTTTAAAGGTAGTTCTTGTAGGCTTGATCCTGGATGGCCTAATGCCCATTTTCTACATTGTATCCTGATAGAGCAGATTGAGGCTGCTACCACCGTCCATAAGGACGCGAGTCAGGTGAAACCCGTCAATTATTGGGTCTAAGACTAGTGCGGCTGAACCCCCGTGACGGATACTGGTCGGGTGATCCCGGCGATCAAAGGTGATCGGGCATGATGACCATGGATTGAATTTTGGGGCGACTGGCTCTATCGCGTAGACGTCCCTGAGCGCACGCTTGTGCTCCCTCTTGGGGATGTGGGTAGCATATATCATGTTCACCGTTTTGACCTGAGGGGGAAACTTCTTCTGTCCCCCTATGTTCAGTTGCCGTGGATCTTCGTCATCGTCCTTGCTTTGCGATCCCTTTTCCCTGTTCTCGGCGTTTAATTTTCCGGCCTGTTTGAAAACCCAGCACTCTCTATTTGTATGATTAGGAGGCTTGTCGGGGGTGCCGTGAATCTGGCATGGACGATCAAGTATGCGGTCTAAGCTGGATGGGCCCGAATTGTTCTTTTGGAACGGCTTCTTCCGCTGACCGGACTTAGAGCCACTGAATCCGGCGTTGACCGCCGTATCCTCGGTGTTGTCACTGTTGTTTCGGTGCTTGTATCTATTGCGTCGAGATTTATCTTTGTTGCTTTTAACTTCAGGGGTGCCGGCGTCGCTTGCATTGTTTTTGCTACAGGCCAACCAACTGTCCTCGCCCACACAAAAGCGGGTCATGAGTGTCATGAGGGCCGCCATGGATTTTGGCTTTTCTTGGCCGAGGTGGCGAGCGAGTCATTCGTCGCGGATGCTATGCTTGAAAGCTGCTAGAGCTTCGGCGTCCAGACGGTCAACGATTTGGTTCTTTTTAGCTAGAAACCTTGTCCAGAATTTCCTGGCGGACTCTCTGGGCTATTGAACTATATGGCTTAAGTCATCAGCGTCCGGAGGTCAAACATATGTACCTTGGAAGTTATCGAGGAAAGCCTCTTCCAAATCCTCCCAGCTGCCAATGGAATTTTCAGGCAGACTGTTTAGCCAATGCCGAGCTGGCCCTTTGAGTTTTAGAGGGAGGTATTTGATGGCGTGGAGATCATCTCCGCGGGCCATATGGATGTGGAGAATGAAGTCCTCTATCCACACTGCGGGGTTCATGGTTCCATCGTATGATTCTATATTCACTGGTTTGAAGCCTTCTGGGAATTTGTGATCCAGGACCTCATCAGTTAAGCAATGAGGGTGTGCGGGGCCTCTATATCGGGCCATATCGTGACGCAGCTCTGATGGAGTCCGTCTGTGGTGTTCAGCCCGTGCATGACTGGGTTTGTCACGTCCGAACAGGTGGCCGTTGTCACGTGTCGAGGCGCATCCTCGTGATCCGTTGATTGATCTGGTATGTCCTGCTTTATTGTTCAGGTTTTGCCGGAGGTCATATGTATGGCCGTGGTCTAAGTTACCTTTGCTTGAGTGACGAGGCGGGGCAGGCTGGTGTTCAGCATGAGCTGCCGTTTTGTCCCGACCACGTGGTGGTCGGTCAGCCGCATTGTATGATGGTGGTATATACTCCGGTGCCTCCTCGTCGAACCGAGGTAGCAATTTACGCTTTGGGTAGCTTTTGGTTGGGCGCTTGAGGCCATATTCTTCGGCTACTAGGACATCAGTCCATTTATCATTGAGCAGATCTTGGTCAGCTTGAAGCTGCTGCTTCTTCTTTTTCAGGCTCCTTGCAGTGGCTATTAGTTGGCGCTTGAAGCGCTCCAGTTCAAGAGGTTCCTCGGGCACGATGAAATCTTCGGTGCCGAGGCTCACCTCATCCTTGGAGAGCGGAAGGTAACTATCGTCCTCCGAATCTTTGTGCGTGGCCTGTTTAACAGGGCTAACCTGTGCATCTTCCCGTTCATCTTGTTCGTTTGTTGTGTCGGCGAGGTCCCGTTCTCTTTGGCACCTTCTGGAGTGTCATCTTCTCCTGTGCCGGTGTTGCTATCTTTGCTGCGGCGTGACTTAGAGCGGCGCCGCTGACGCCGGCGCTTGGACTGTATTTCGGAAGGTTTATCCTCAACTGGGTCTTCCTTGTCGTCGCTGCTGTTTTCCTTTGGTGCATCCACCATGTATACATCATACGAGGAAGTGGTCGTCCAGCGTCCAGTGAACGGCGGGTGATGTCTACTACACAACCTTCTTCTTGTAGACGTTGTTGGGCCTCCAAGTGCAGAGGTTTGTAGGACAGTAGCAAATTTCCCTCAAGTGGATGACCTAAGGTTTATCAATCCGTAGGAGGCATAGGATGAAGATGGTCTCTCTCAAGCAACCCTGCAACCAAATAACAAAGAGTCTCTTGTGTCCCCAACACACCCAATATAATGGTAAATTGTATAGGTGCACTAGTTCGGCGAAGAGATTGTGATACAAGTGGTATATGGATAGTAGATATAGGTTTTTGTAATATGAAAATATAAAAACAGCAAGGTAACTAATGATAAAAGTGAGCGTCAACGATATTGCAATGCTAGGAAATAAGGCCTAGGGTTCATACTTTCACTAGTGCAAGTTCTCTCAACAATAATAACATAATTGGATCACATAACTATCCCTCAACATGCAACAAAGAGTCACTCCAAAGTCACTAATAGCAGAGAACAAACGAAGAGATTATGGTAGGGTACGAAACCACCTCAAAGTTATTCTTTCCAATCAATCCGTTGGGCTATTCCTATAAGTGTCACAAATAGCCCTAGAGTTCGTACTAGAATAACACCTTAAGACACAAATCAACCAAAACCCTAATGTCACCTAGATACTCCAATGTCACCTCAAGTATCCGTGGGTATGATTATACGATATGCATCACACAATCTCAGATTCATCTATTCAACCAACACATAGAACCTCAAAGAGTGCCCCAAAGTTTCTACCGGAGAGTCAAGACGAAAACGTGTGGCAACCCCTATGCATAGATTCCCAAGGTCACGGAACCCGCAAGTTGATCACCAAAACATACATCAAGTGGATCATAGAATACCCCATTGTCACCACAGGTATCCCACGCAAGACATACATCAAGTGTTCTCAAATCCTTAAAGACTCAATCCAATAAGATAACTTCAAAGGGAAAACTCAATTCATTACAAGAAAGTAGAGGGGGAGAAACATCATAAGATCCAACTATAATAGCAAAGCTCGCGATACATCAAGATGGTACCACCTCAAGAACACGCGCGAGAGAGAGAGATCAAACACATAGCTACTGGTACATACCCTGAGCCTCGAGGGAGAACTACTCCCTCCTCGTCATGGAGAGCAGCGGGATGATGAAGATGGCCATCGGAGAGGGATTCCCCCCTCCGGCGGGGTGCCGGAACGGGTCTAGATTGGTTTTCGGTGGCTATGGAGGCTTCTGGCTGCGGAACTCCTGATCTATTGTGCTCCTGGATGTTTTTAGGGTATATGGGTATATATGGGAGAAAGAAGTACATCGGTGGATCTCCGGGCTGTCCACGAGGCAGGGGGACGCGCCTAGGGGGGGGGGGGCGCCCCCATCCTCGTGGGCAGCCCGGGACTCTCTTGGTCCATCTCCGATACTCCGTGGACTTCTTCTAGTCCAAAAATAAGTTCCGTGAAGTTTCAAGTCAATTGACTCTGTTTGATTTTCCTTTTCTACGATACTCTAAAACAAGGAAAAAAACAGAAACTGGCACTGGGCTCTAGGTTAATAGGTTAGTCCCAAAAATCATATAAAATAGCATATAAATGCATATAAAACATCCATGGTTGATAATATAATAGCATGGAACAATCAAAAATTATAGATACGTTGGAGACGTATCAGCATCCCCAAGCTTAATTCCTGCTCGTCCTTGAGTAGGTAAATGATAAAAACAGAATTTTTGATGTGGAATGCTACCTAACATATTTATCCATGTAATTCTCTTCATTTTGGCATGAATGTTCAGATCCATAAGATTCAAGACAAAAGTTTAATATTGACATAAAAATAATAATACTTCAAGCATACTAACTAAGCAATCATGTCTTCTCAAAATAACATGGCCAAAGAAAGTTCATCCCTACAAAATCTTATAGTTCGGTCATGCTCCATTTTCGTCACACAAGAATGCTCTCATCATGCACAACCCCGATGACAAGCCCAGAAATTGTTTCATACTTCATTAATCTCAAACTTTTTTCAACTTTCACGCAATACATGAGTGTGAGCCATGGATATAGCACTATGGGTGGAATAGAATATAATGAGGGGGTTATGTGGAGAAGACAAAAAGGAGAAAGTCTCACATCGACGCGGCTAATCAATGGGCTAGGGAGATGCCCATCAATTGATGTTAATGCAAGGAGTAGGGATTGCCATGCAACGGATGCACTAGAGCTATAATGCATGAAAGCTCAACAAAAGAAACTAAGTGGGTGTGCATCCAACTTGCTTGCTCATGAAGACCTAGGGCACTTGAGAAGACCCATTGTTGGAATATACAAGCCAAGTTCTATAATGAAAATTTCCCACTAGTATATGAAAGTGACAAAACAAGAGACTCTCTATCATGAAGATCATGGTGCTACTTTGAAGCACAAGTGTGGAAAAAAAGATAGTAGCATTGTCCCTTTTCATTTATCTTATTTTTGGGCCTTCTTTTTTTTATTTGGCCTTTCTCTCTTTTTTATTGGGACAATGCTCTATTAAATGATGATCATCACACTTCTATTTATTTACAAGTCAATGATTACAACTCGATACTAGAACAAGGTATGACTCTATATGAATGCCTCCGGCGGTCTACCGGGATATGCAATGAACCAAGAGTGACATGTATGAAAGAATTATGAATGGTGGCTTTGCCACAAATACTATGTCAACTACATGATCATGCTAAGCAATATGACAATGATGATGCGTGTCATAATAAACGGAACGGTGGAGAGTTGCATGGCAATATATCTCGGAATTGCTGTGGAAATGCCATAATAGGTAGCTATGGTGGCTGTTTTGAGGAAGATATAAGGAGGTTTATGTGTGATAGAGCGTATCATATCACGGGGTTTGGATGCACCGGCGAAGTTTGCACCAACTCTCAATGTGAGAAAGGGCAATGCACGGTACCGAAGAGGCTAGCAATGATGGAAGGGTAAGAGTGCGTATAATCCATGGACTCAACATTAGTCATAAAGAACTCACATACTTATTGCAAAAATCTACAAGTCATCAAAAACCAAGTATTACGCGCATGCTCCTAGGGGGGTAGATTGGTAAGAAAAGACCATCGCTCGTCCCTGTCCGCCACTCATAAGGAGGACAATCAAATAACACCTCATGTTTCAAATTTGTTACACAACGTTTACCATACGTGCATGCTACGGGACTTGCAAACTTCAACACAAGTATTTATCAAATTCACAACTACTCAACTAGCACAACTTTAATATCACTATCTCCATATCTCAAAACAATTATCAAGTATCAAACTTCTCTTAGTACTCAATGCACTTATATGAATGTTTTTATTATATCCCTCTTGGATGCCCATCATATTAGGACTAGTTTCATAACCAAAGCAAACTACCATGCTGTTCTAAAGAATCTCAAAATAATACAAGTGAAGCACGAGAGTTCATCTAATTCTTCAAAATAAAACCACCACCGTGCTCTAAAAAGATATTAGTGAAGCACTAGAGCAAATGACAAACTACTCCGAAAGATATAAGTGAAGATCAATGAGTAGTCGAATAATCATGCAACTATATGAAGAATCTCTAAAATTTAAGAATTTCAGATCTTGGTATTTTATTCAAACCGCAAGCAAAACAAAAGTAAATAAAATGACGCTCCAAGCAAAACACATATCATGTGGTGAATAAAAATATAGCTCCAAGTAAAGTTACCGATGAACGAAGACGAAAGAGGGGATGCCTTCTGGGCATCCCCAAGCTTAGGCTTTTGGTTGTCCTTGAATTTTGCCTTGGGGTGCCTTGGGCATCCCCAATCTTAGGCTCTTGCTACTCCTTATTCCATAGCCCATCGAATATTTACCCAAAACTTGAAAACTTCACAACACAAAACTTAAGAGAAAACTCGTGAGCTTCGTTAGCGAAAGAAAGAAAAACACCACTTCAATATACTGTAGTGAACTCATTATTTATTTATATTGGTGTTAAACCTACTGTATTCCAACTTCTTTATGGTATATAAACTATTTTACTAGCCATAGATTCATCAAAATAAGCGAACAACACATAGAAAACAGAATCTGTCAAAAACAGAACAGTCTGTAGTAATCTGGATCAAACGTATACTTCTGGAACTCATAAAATTCTCAAATAAATTTCTGGACGTGAGGAACTTATCTATTAATCATCTTCAAAAATAATTAACTAAATAGCACTCTCCAATAAAAAATGGCAGCAATTCTCGTGGGCGTTAAAGTTTCTGTTTTTTACAGCATGATCGCAAAGACTTTCCCCAAGTCTTCCCAAAGGTTCTACTTGGCACAAACACTAATTAAAGACAAAAAACACAACCATAAGACAGGCTAGATGAAATATTTATTACTAAACAGGAACAAAAAGCAAGGAATAAAAATAAAATTGGGTTGCCTCCCAACAAGCGCTATCGTTTAACGCCCCTAGCTAGGCATGATGATTTCAATGATGCTCACATAAAAGATAAGAATTGTAACATAAAGAGAGCATCTTGAAGAATATGACTAGCACATTTAATTCTAACCCACTTCCTATGCATAGGTATTTTGTGAGAAAACAACTTATGGGAACAATAATCAACTTGCATAGTGTAGCGACCCGACCCGAATGGATCAAGTCTCTGTGCTTAAGTGTCATCCCTGGATCGGTATGCTGACACACACAGTACTCGAGGATTTATAACAGAGGTAAATCACATGTTTAAAGTAACGTAAATACTATTACCTCAATCCAAATAGCGAAAGTAACAAAGTTGTGGATTCCCATAAACACCAACGGCAAAGTTGAGTGTAGAAATCGTAACCCTAACGTATCACCTACTCGTCGTAAGATAATCCTGCAACATGAGACGTTGCAGCCACAAAGGGTCAGTACATTGAATGTACCGACAAATTCACACCATAGAGAATGATGAATAAAGGCTATCACTACATGCATATTTGGCTGGTGGAAAAGCTCTATGGTTATAGTTTTGCGTAAAGCCAATTTTTCCCTACTGCAAAGGAATAAATTTTATTTAACTATCATGGTGGTTGTTGAACATTGAGAATGGTTGACAGCATTCTCAATCCCAATTAAATAACATCATTAAAACCAACAAACTTAATTTAAAGTAACGTGATGAGATTCACATGATAATCCAGGTACTAGATACTCAAGACGTCCATAACCGGGGACACGGCTAATCATGATTAGTTTATACACTCTGCAGAGGTTTGCGCACTTTTCCCCACAAGACTCGATCGCCTCAGTTTGGTTTCTCGCACTACATGGTGTTTGAGAAGACGGATGACCGAGACATAGTCTTTTAGAAGAGCTACCTTACGATGGATAGACCATTACACCTACTTTCCCCTACATCTACTATTCTACCCTGTAAGAGTTCGCATGACTTAATCAACTATGCTAGAGCCCATAATAGCTTGTGGCTGCACACGGAAGTTTCTAGTATGAATAATCTCATGATCCCTTTGAGCCTGGGTGGTGGTCCATAAAAAACAAGCAATCCTGGTCTACCCAGGTGCCTAGACAGGCAATCCTGGAATACCCAGGTACCTCAATCCACCCAGATGTGTGTTTAAGTTGCCACCTTAAGTAAACCATTAATTAACAATCTCACATCCGTCATGAATACTCTCAAAACCCAATCCACGTCTACGAGCATAGCATGGCACTATAAGCACAACGTAATAGTAACTCCCAAGGTTTGAATGCAAGGAAATAGGTTCCTACCTCATCAACTACTTCCCAATACCCACATGTTATCAATCCTACTCATGCAATGTTTGAGGGTTGAGACTAATGCATAAAAACTGGGTATGAAAAGGGATATGATCAAAGTGTGAACTTGCCTGCAATGTTGATGAACATGATTCACACTCATAACTCTTGATAGTTCTACTCGTCACACTCTGGTCAATCTATCGTAAGCAAGCAATAGTAACCACACATAAGCAATCACTCAAAATATCAAAAAGATCGAAGAAGACGATTCGGAAAACTTCGAAACCAAGCAAATAACTCTTGCAACATAAAACAATTTCTAACAGTACCAAAATTATGTGAATTTGGCCTTATCAGAAATTTCAGGTCAAGAGCTTCGATTTGCAAAAAGAATCAACTCAAACGGAGCTACGAAACTCAAGTTATGATCAAACGAAGTTTGAATACAAATTTGATCTAATTCAAATTTTAAACTTTTCAAAAACATGTTTAAGTTGCTTATTTGGATAGAGGAGATCATAACGCAGATGTGGGCGTTGGTTTTATTGGATTTGGACAAACGAGCGAAAATATGTGGTCGTTTGAAAAATAGGGACTAAACTGTAAAGAAAATCGTCACATATAAGTCCCTGGCCGGAATCTAAAATAAAAAGAAAAAAAAGAAACGCTACCGAACGAACGTTCGCTACAGAACGCTTAAAGGACGAAAACTATTCGCTACAGATCTAAACGGGTGAACGCTCGCTATATAACAAAACCAAAAGAATTAAACCGTACTAAAAGAAAAACCGAACTATATATATAAAAAAATGGCGGGTTTTCTTGGTTTATACCGGCCGCGTGAGTTGAACCGGTGGCGGTGGCGGTTTTTCTCCGGCGAGGCGGGACAGCGGCGACGGCGAGCTCCGACGCGGCAGTAGCGACGCGAAGCGGCTCCGGCGAGAGAGCGGCAGTAGCGACGCGAAGCGGTTCCGGCAAGAGAGCGGCGCGGCGCGGATGCGGGCGCGCGCCAAGGTGGCGGAGGGGCGCGACGCGGATGCGGGGAGGAGAGGCGACAGGGCGCAGTTGCGGCGGCGAAACTTGCCGACGGCGGCGGCAGCTGCGGCGGTTCCGCACATGCAGGCAAGCCATTGGGAAAAGAGAGAGAGAGAGGGGCGGCGGGCGCGGCTTTATAGGGGAGGGGAGGAGGTGGCCTTGGAGGAGGGGTAATGCAAAGGCGGCGGGAGCGGAGTCCGAGGCGGGGACGGCGGCCATGTTGGCGCGGCGGCCTGGCCGGTTGGCTGGGCCGGCCCAGTTCGGCGGAAGGTTTTTTTTCACTGAACTAAAATAAAAAACATAATAACTAAAATATTATATAGGCATATAATATACCAAAATTTGCAGAAAAAGATTTTCTACAACATGGGCATTTTTATAATGCCAAATAAAATCCATGCAAATTTAGATAATTGAAAGAGTGCTACTGGTCTAATAAAATCCAATAAAAATCATTTTAAAAATACCGAAATGATTTCAAATAAATTTTTCTACAATTTTCTATTGTAGGGAATCATGTTACCCTATTTTCCATGTATTTTGTTTTTGGAGAAAATAATTTGAATAAAACTCAAATAACCCAAATTGAAAAATAATTTCAATGGATTTTGAATTTGAGTTTCTTTGAAACTCCCAACTCATATTTCATATAATTTGAAGAAGTCATTTTATCTTCTCTCGTGAAAATCATTGAGTTGCATAAAGTTTCAGAATTGGAAATGTTCTAAAATGAAATTCAAATATTTTCAACACCCCTTGTCATTTAAAAAAATGGAAGAAGTCATGTCATCTTCTCTCCAGGGTTTGGTGGTGAAAAGAATTTGAATTCACAGAGATCATAAAAAAATGAAAGTTTGGGAAAGTCCTTTTATTCCCTCTCATTTGACTTTCAAAAGTTCCGAATTTCACTCAATCAATCACACCACAATCAAGCAAATCTATCTATTGATAGTAACATTCCAAAATTTAGAATTTTGGGATGTTACAAACCTACCACCCTTAAAATGAATCTCGTCCTCGAGATTCGGAGAGGCTAGCAAGAAAAAGGTTAGGGTTTGGGGTCTTCTCAAAATCCATCGATCATCACCGGGGTCTGGGGTGCTACCACCGTTACAAGCATGGTTACGGTTCCATCAAAACTCATATACTCCATTCATATTGTTAATAGTGTCGGTCTTCTTAGATCTTCAGGATAATTCCTTATCCGGGCTCTTCCGGTAGTGGCATAACCTTTACCACAATTTTTCTGTCCTTTCATCTTGCTAAGGTTCTTCCATGACTGGGTCTTCTTAGCTGACGGGTCTGGCGCCATTACTAAACAACTATCGATATCTCATGGTGGTCAACCATTTGTGGTTTCTCCTGCAGGAAATGGGTCTGGGTTGATCCTCACCGTATAACCTACGGTTGGCAAAGCTGCCTTGTACAAGGGAAAAAATACCTATACCATTCTAAGGCTTAAACAAGGTTTAATATCGCCGTCTCTCTACTATACGTAAGTCACTCAGATTTACCATCCCATATAGCAAGGCGAATAATAAGAGTAAGTCGGTATGGTGATCAATCCATCCCGCACCCAAATCATTACCATGCATACAGTTTAGCGAATCTCGCATACTAACACTCAGTCATCCTCACAAGCATTGCAGAATTTCTCTTGTCCAGGAACTGCGTTCGGAATAATCCATTGATTCTGCAAGCCAAACAAACATCTATCATTCCTTCACAACTCTCAGGTTTTGCGTTACTCCTATAAAATCGTTTGCCGATAAACGTCGTATCTTCCTCCAGGGTTTTTCCTTCAGCAAGAATGTGCTTGCTTCTTGGCAGGTCCTGGGGCCTGTGGGTTATGGCCCATCTCATCACTTGTAGTCCTTTGAACTTATCATCGGGCAACTGATCATTTTTCCAACTTCCAACTTCTAGCTTCCTAGCATACTTAAATCCATCCAATTGTACTGTCTGCCTTCCTTCTATTGGCACCAAACTAAGACGTGATTACTCAGACTCATCATGGAATTTCCATTGATCCATATTTCCAACATCATACCTCTTTTATATCCGATAGTAATTCATCTCTTCATCCTCGTGGGATATCCCTCATACCGAAATGAAAACTTATACTTATGAAATCCATATTCCACTTCGTGGAACATCATTATCCTTTCCAGGGTCAAGCGTCCTTACAGGGGAATATTGGCCATCTCTGCATGGCACTTCTTCAACTGGGAAACGTGAAACACATCATGAACTCCTGACAGTCCTTCGGATGACTCCAACTTGTTGGCCACTTCTCTCATACGCTCCAAAACTCAGTATGTCCTACAAATCTCGGGGCTAATTTTCCCTTAACTCCAAATCGTTTAATTCCTCGCAGAGGGAACACATGAAGACATGCTCTATCTCCAATTTCATAGACTACCTCCTTGCATTTTTAAGTCTGCATAAGTCTTCTGCCTGGACTGAGCTACCTTCAGTCTATCTCGAATCAACTTAACATTCTCTTCTGACTCCTTGATCACATTTGGTCCAAACAACTGACGGTCTCCAACTTCATCCCACACACTCTTGGGGTATCACACATACTGAGACAAAACTCGTATTCGTTTTGTCCGAAATCTACTCAGTGGAGTATCCTTATCTTTTCCAGGGGTCAACGGTTCTTACAGGGTACTACCACCCTTAAAATGCACAAATCTTCCATAGAGCATATTTCTCATATCCTCAGAATGGCCAAAATTCTTCTTCATAGAGTAACGACTCATAAGATCCATATCAGTACCAATGATGCTAACTTTATTCATTCTCAAGTGATTACAATCTCTCGTTTTTCCATTACATGTCTGAACTCAACACCTCAATATAAAAGAAAATGTTCTCACTTCTACTACTCCATTTCTTTTGTTGCAAACTCAACTATCTAGCACAAGTTTCCTTCTCCTTGGGGCATTCTCTGGCAAAGTGCCCTGCTCCATTACAACTAAAACATATTACTTCTGACAAGTATCAAGGTTTCCTTTTTGGGCAATTGTTGAGGTAGTGCCCTGACTCCTTGCACTTGTAACAGGTGATATGACTCAGGTCCTTCCTGGAATCCAATCTGCTTCTCTTCCTGGACCTTTCCATGCCAATCATGGCTTCTATTTCTTGTGGGTCATACTCTACTTCCTCTGTTGGGAATTCTACTAGATCCCCATTCAAACAATTTTGGGAGATGTGACCTTCTTCTCCACATGAATAGCAAGACTTAGTGCAGGGTTTACTCGGGTCCTTTTTAGGTGTGTCCTCCACATCTTCCTTCATCACGGGTTCTTCTAAAATTTCCATAAGGGCTCCTTTCTTTACTTCTTTCTTCTGTTGTACGGTTCTTCATACCATGGGGTAAATGTGACACTGAGTAGGATAGTGGGAAATCCCTTCACACAAGAAACAAGTAATTTGCCTAGTTGGGCATTCTTCAACTGGGTGACTTCCTTCACAATTAGGGCATTCATCTTTGTGTTCTTTATGGGTGTGTCCTATTTCTCCAGAAATCTTGCATGCACAAGGTTTCTTCATATCCTTCCAATAAGGCTTCAACTTCTGGGACACAAGCCGAGGCTTTGGCATAGTCAACTTAAATTCTCTCCAAGTGGTTACTCCTTGCCATCCATTCATGGTTAGGTATATCCTCCACCAAGTAGCAGCACCTCTTTCAAAGCACTGAGGAGCATGCTGGGTCATATCATTTCCAACTATAGGGTTATTCTCCATGTGATCCTCCATGTTTTGAATCCATCGGTCCGTCTCCAATTGACTTATCGGTCTAGGAAAACATGAGTTCATCTCCATTCGCTCTCTATTGGGTCCATGGGTTTGGGGTGAGATAAGAGAGATAGAGAGGGATACACACAATACAAACAAAAGTTTTGAAAAGACAGATTTTATTTGTGGCTGTCGGGAAAAGCATCAAACAAATGACAGCTCACAAATGTCGCATCTAACGTAGGTATATAACAGGGGTTTGGTCTTCTAAAGGTCAATAAATCTTCAACGTCTCCAAACTCTTCAAGCCTTGTTCATGCCTCCAATGGCTTCTTCCGATCATGCTTGTCTTTCTCAAGTTCTTTTGCCAGATCAACTCTGTTGACGCGAAGTCTCTCGTGACGTCCTTTAATATTCTGGAGTTGCATTCCAAACTTCTGCTTTCAACATCCTTCGCATGAACCATGGTCCTACTGTCCTTCAGTTCCTGACGAATCTCCGGTATCTCGAGGTTTTGCTCCTCCAGCTTGGCTACTTCAGCTTCTTCGACCTAAGTTCTTCACGGAATGCTTCCTTGTGAAAATACGGCTTCCCGCGGGTCCATCTTAAAATTCCTGATGTAATTCTCCAGATCTTGGTGATACACCAGCTAAGGTTAAAACTGCATCCTTTGCTGATAGATGCTCCATCAGCCTTATACCATCCCATCCTTCCGAAGAAATGCATGTTTAGCTCAGCTCGGTGACCATAGTATCAGTGGCGATGACATCACGGATAACCATGTTTCTGCCCTTGTCATTGCCATGAGCTATCTTCCATAGTTGATATCTCCTGCCTTAGGGTTTTCTTAACAAAACTTTGAGTTTTTAACTCCGTGGTTCAGTCTTTCTCCGATACACCTTGATCTCGGGTATTGACAACTTTCATAGTCTGCCAAGTTCCAAAAGGGTAGCCTTCCTAGGTCATACAAATCTAGGAATTCTTCAGAGCCTTCAAATTCTCCTTGTCTTCGGTCTTCAACCGTTGTAGTTTCCATTATTCAGATGCATAGTAAAATCCTCTTCCTTCCAAAGCAGTCTTAGTTGTCCAATATCTTGTACTTCTTGGAGTGGTCTCATCAGTCTTATCCTCGAGTGGTCAAAAGGGAAAAAGGGTATGGTCTCACTAAAGGGAATTTTTGAATAAGCTCAGAAGAGAAGAGATGTAAAAGATCTTTTTCAAAGGGAAAGTTGTAGAGAAAAATCTTTGCTATGGGCTTACCAGTTTCTAGGGTCACGTCCTACAGTCAACATGTGCTCTGATACCATCTTGTAGCGACCTGACCCGAATGGATCAAGTCTCTGTGCTTAAGTGTCATCCCTGAATCGGTATGCTGACACACACAGTACTCGACGATTTATAACAGAGGTAAATCACATGTTTAAAGTAACGTAAATACTATTACCTCAATCCAAATAGCGGAAGTAACAAGGTTGTGGATTCCCATCAACACCAACGGCAAAGTTGAGTGTAGAAATCGTAACCCTAACGTATCACTTACTCGTCGTAAGATAATCCTGCAACATGAGATGTTGCAGCCACAAAGGGTCAGTACATTGAATGTACTGGCAAATTCACACCATAGAGAATGATGAATAAAGGCTATCACTACATGCATATTTGGCTGGTGGAAAAGCTCTATGGTTATAGTTTTGCGTAAAGCCAATTTTTCCCTACTGCAAAGGAATAAATTTTATTTAACTATCATGGTGGTTGTTGAACATTGAGAATGGTTGACAGCATTCTCAATCCCAATTAAATAACATCATTAAAACCAACAAACTTAATTTAAAGTAACGTGATGAGATTCACATGATAATCTAGGTACTAGATACTCAAGACGTCCATAACCAGGGACACGGCTAATCATGATTAGTTTATACACTCTGCAGAGGTTTGCGCACTTTTCCGCACAAGACTCGATCGCCTCCGTTTGGTTTCTCGCACTACATGGTGTTTGAGAAGACAGATGACCGAGCATAGTCTTTCAGAAGCGCTAGCACCTTACGATGGATAGACCGTTACACCTACTTTCCCCTACATCTGCTAGTCTACCCTGTAAGAGTTCACACGACTTAATCAACTATGCTAGAGCCCATAATAGCTTGTGGCTGCACACGGAAGTTTCTAGTATGAATAATCTCATGATCCCTTTGAGCCTGGGTGGCGGTCCATAAAAAACAGGCAATCATGGTCTACCCAGGTGCCTAGACAGGCAATCCTGGAATACCCAGGTACCTCAATCCACCCAGATGTGTGTTTAAGTTTCCACCTTAAGTAAACCATTAATTAACAATCTCACATCTGTCATGAATACTCTCAAAACCCAATCCACGTCTACGAGCATAGCATGGCACTATAAGCATACCGTAATAGTAACTCCCAAGGTTTGAATGCAGGGCAATAGGTTCCTACCTCATCAACTACTTTCCAATACCCACATGTTATCAATCCTACTCATGCAATGTTTGAGGGTTGAGACTAATGCATAAAAACTAGGTATGAAAAGGGATATGATCAAA
This sequence comes from Triticum urartu, assembly GCF_003073215.2. NCBI lineage: Eukaryota > Viridiplantae > Streptophyta > Magnoliopsida > Poales > Poaceae > Triticum > Triticum urartu. The sequence goes on from NC_053022.1 coordinate 233,523,543, forward strand.
GTGTGAACTTGCCTGCAATGTTGATGAAGATGATTCGCACTCATAACTCTTGATAGTTCTACTCGTCACACTCCGGTCAATCTATCGTAAGCAAGCAATAGTAACCACACATAAGCAATCACTCAAAATATCAGAAAGATCGAAGAAGACGATTCGGAATACTTCGAAACCAAGCAAATAACTATTGCAACATAAAAAAATTTCTAACAGTACCAAAATTATGTGAATTTGGCCTTATCAGAAAGTTCAGGTCAAGAGCTTCGATTTGCAAAAAGAATCAACTCAAACGGAGCTACGAAACTCAACTTATGATCAAACAAAGCTTGAATACAAATCAGATCTAATTCAAATTTTAAACTTTTCAAAAACATGTTTAAGTTGCTTATCTGGATAGAGGAGATCATAGCGAAGACATGGGCATTGGTTTCGTTGGATTTGGACAAACGAGCGAAAAGATGTGGTCGTTTGAAGAACAGGGACTAAACTGTAAAGAAAATCATCACAGATAAGTCCCTGGTCGGAATCTGAAATAAAAAGAAAAAAAGAAACGCTACCGAACGAACGTTCGCTACAGAACGCTTAAAGGACAAAAACTGTTCACTACAGATCAAAACGGGTGAAAGCTAGCTATATAACAAAACCAAAAGAATTAAACCGTACTAAAAGAAAAACCGAACTATATATATAAAAAAATGGCGGGTTTTCTTGGTTTATACCGGCCGCGTGAGTTGAACCGGTGGCGGTGGCGGTTTTTCTCCGGCGAGGCGGGACAGCGGCGACGGCGAGCTCCGGCGCGGCAGCAGCGATGCGAAGCGGCTCCGGCGAGAGAGCGGCGCGGCGCGGATGCGGGCGCGCGGCAAGGCGGCGGAGGGGCGCGACACGAATGCGGGGAGGAGGGGCGGCAGGGCACAGTTGCGGCGGCGAAACTCGCCGACGGCGGCGGCGGCTGCGGCGGTTCCGCGCATGCAGGCGAGCAGCGGGGAAAAGAGAGAGAGAGGGGCGGCGGGGGCGGCTTTATAGGGGAGGGGAGGAGGTGGCCTTGGAGGAGGGGTAAGGCAAAGGCGGCGGGCGCGGAGTCCGAGGCGGGGACGGCGGCCATGGCGGCACTGCGGCGTGTGACGGGCGGAGTCCTGCTTAGGAGGCCGGGGGCGCGCGGGCGTCGGGCTGGGCCGTGGCCTGGCCGGTTGGCTGGGCCGGCCCAGTTCGGCGGAAGGGTTTTTTTCACTGAACTAAAATAAAAAAACATAATAACTAAAATATTATATAGGCATATAATATACCAAAATTTGCAGAAAAAGATTTTCTACAACATGGGCATTTTTATAATGCCAAATAAAATCCATGCAAATTCACATAATTTAAAGAGTGCTACTAGTCTAATAAAATCCAATAAAAATCATGTAAAAAACACCAAAATGATTTCAATTAAAATTTTCTCCAATTTTCTATTGTAGGGAATCATGTTACCCTATTTTCCATGTATTTTGTTTTTGGAGAAAATAATTTGAATAAAACTCAAATAACCCAAATTGAAAAATAATTTCAATTGATTTTGAATTTGAGTTTCTTTGAAACTCCCAACTCATATTTCATATAATTTGAAGAAGTCATTTTATCTTCTCTCGTGAAAATCATTGAGTTGCATAAAGTTTCAGAATTGGAAATGTTCTCAAATGAAATTCAAATATTTTCAACACCCCTTGTCATTTAAAAAAATGGAAGAAGTCATGTCATCTTCTCTCCAGGGTTTGGTGATGAAAAGAATTTGAATTGACAGAGATCATAAAAAAATGAAAGTTTGGGAAAGTCCTTTTATTCCCTCTCATTTGACGTTCAAAAGTTCCGAATTTCACTCGATCAATCACACCACAATCAAGCAAATCTATCTATTTATAATAGCATTCCAAAATTTAGAATTTTGGGATGTTACACATAGGAAGGTAAAACAAGCATAACTTCAAAACTTTTAGCATATAGAATGGAAACTTGATATTATTGCAACTCCTATAAGCATATATTCCTCCCTCATAATAATTTTCAGTAGCATCATGAATGAATTCAACAATATAACTATTGCATAAAGCATTCTTTTCATGATCTACAAGCATAGAGATTTTATTACTCTCCACATAAGCAAAATTCTTCTCATTCGGAATAGTGGGAGTATCATAAGAGACTCAAATACTATAAATTGTTTCCACATTAAAAGAGTAATGTTCAGAAAAAGGGTAATCATAAGCATGACAAGTTTTATAAATATAATCATCACTACTTTTTATAGCATAAGTGTCATCACACTAATCATCATAAGTAGCAACTTTGTTCTCATCATAATCAATTGAAACCTCTTCCAAGATAGTGGAATCATTACTAAATAAAGTCATGACCTCTCCAAATCCACTTTCATAATTATAATCATCATAAGTAGGAGGCATGCTATCATCATAACAAATTTGCATATCAAAACTTGGGAGGCTGAAAATATCATCTTCATTAAACATAGCATCCCCAAGCTTGGGACAAACATTAATTGCAGCAAATATATTCTCAAAAACATCATCTTCATCAAACGTAGCATCCCCAAGCTTGGGCCTTTTCATATCATAAGCATAGTCACCCTCATCATTAATAGTATGGATAGCACCAATAGTATAGCAATTATCATATTCTTCCAAGCAAGTGCCAAAAAGATTTTCAAGATCATAAGAAGTATCATTATCTTCCCAATCATAATCATCACAACAAGCAATAGGCATAACAAAATCATCATCAATATCATCATCCTCCATCAACATATTTGATTCACTTTCATGAGGCATGATGGTGATGGGAACAACACTATTTGGGAGAAATACCTTTTTACCTCTATTATTTCTTATTTTCTTCTTCTTCACCACACCATGTGTGGGTTTAATTAATTTTTTTCAAGCTTCTTGTTGAAGAGATTGATTGGATAGGAAGCTCCTCCTCGTTACCCGATTCATCATAATAAACAGTAGGAGGGTATTGGGAAGTCTCTTCCCTTTCATTAGTATTCTTTTCATATTCTATTTGTTTTCTTTTCTTTATGTAATTGGCAATATAAGGATTTTCAATGCAATTCACTGCACAATACATATAAATTTCTTCTAGATCAAAATTAAGAACTCTATAAAGGGCAAATTCTGGAATAACCTCAGTTATATGTATCATTTATTCATAACCCAAGAACAAACTAAGTTCATTATGATGTGCAAGAGAAATCAAGTCATCACAATTTTTGGACACGATACGATCATGAAACAACTTGCATTGGGTACTGAAATGATCACGTTCATTGCAAAGTTCACAAGTACGGCTAAGAAAAATTAAATTTTCAGCACAAACATCTAGCCTTTCTTGCAACCATTTAGTTTCTAAGTACTTATGCCTCTTGCAATATCTATCTTCCCTATTTGGTGTGTACTTGCAAACCCAATGCACTCCACAAAAATTGACATGTTTTTAGAGACATTTTCATCATAACTAGTGCAATCATCATTAGTACTATGGATATTAAGGAGTTCATACTAACAGCATTGCAATCAGGCTCATCATTCAAAGATTTAGTGCCAAACATTTTAATGCATTCTTCTTCTAACACTTTGGCACAATTTTCCTTTCCATCATACTCACGAAAGATATTAAAAAGATGAAGCGTAAGAGGCAAACTTAATTGCTTTTTTGTAGTTTTCTTTTATAAACTAAACTAGTGATAAAACAAGAAACTAAAAGACTCGATTGCAAGATCTAAAGATATACCTTCAAGCACTCACCTCCCCGGCAACGGCGCCAGAAAAGAGCTTGATGTCTACTACACAACCTTCTTCTTGTAGACGTTGTTGGGCCTCCAAGTGCAGAGGTTTGTAGGACAGTAGCAAATTTCCCTCAAGTGGATGACCTAAGGTTTATCAATCCGTAGGAGGCGTAGGATGAAGATGGTCTCTCTCAAGAAACCCTGAAACCAAATAACAAAGAGTCTCTTGTGTCCCCAACACACCCAATACAATGGTAAATTGTATAGGTGCACTAGTTCGGCGAAGAGATTGTGATACAAGTGGTATATGGATAGTAGATATAGGTTTTTGTAATATGAAAATATAAAAATAGAAAGGTAACTAATTATAAAAGTGAGCGTAAACGGTATTGCAATGCTAGGAAATAAGGCCTAGGGTTCATACTTTCACTAGTACAAGTTCTCTCAACAATAATAACATAAGTGGATCACATAACTATCCCTCAACATGCAATAAAGAGTCACTCCGAAGTCACTAATAGCGGAGAACAAACAAAGAGATTATGGTAGGGTACAAAACCACCTCAAAGTTATTCTTTCCAATCAATCCGTTGGGCTATTCCTATAAGTGTCACAAATAGCCCTAGAGTTCGTACTAGAATAACACCTTAAGACACAAATCAACCAAAACCCAAATGTCACCTAGATACTCCAATGTCACCTCAAGTATCTGGGGTACGATTATATGATATGCGTCACACAATCTCAGATTCATCTATTCAACCAACACATAGAACCTCAAAGAGTGCCCCAAAGTTTCTATCGGAGAGTCAAGACGAAAACGTGTGCCAACCCCTATGCATAGATTCCCAAGGTCACGGAACCCGCAAGTTGATCACCAAAACATACATCAAGTGGATCATAGAATACCCCATTGTCACCACAGGTATCCCACGCAAGACATACATCAAGTGTTCTCAAATCCTTAAAGACTCAATCCGATAAGATAACTTCAAAGGGAAAACTCAATCCATTACAACAAAGTAGAGGGGGAGAAACATCATAAGATCCAGCTATAATAGCAAAGCTCGCGATACATCAAGATTGTACCACCTCAAGAACACGAGAGAGAGAGAGATCAAACACATAGCTACTGGTACATACCCTCAGCCCCGAGGGAGAACTACTCCCTCCCCGTCATGGAGAGCACCGGGATGATGAGGATGGCCACCGGAGAGGGATTCCCCCCTCCGGCATGGTGCCGGAACGGGTCTAGATTGGTTTTCGGTGGCTACAGAGGCTTCTGGCGGTGGAACTCCTGATCTATTGTGCTCCTGGATGTTTTTAGGGTATCTGGGTATATATGGGAGGAAGAAGTACGTCGGTGGATCTCCGGGCTGTCCACGAGGCAGGGGGCGCGCCCCCACCCTAGTGGGCAGCTCGGGACTCTCCTGGTCCATCTCCGATACTCCGTGGGCTTCTTCTGGTCCAAAAATAAGTTCCGTGAAGTTTCAGGTCAATTGGACTCCGTTTAATTTTCCTTTTCTGCGATACTCTAAAACAAGGAAAAACAGAAACTGGCACTGGGCTCTAGGTTAGTAGGTTAGTCCCAAAAATCATATAAAATAACATACAAATGCATATAAAACATCCAAGGTTGATAATATAATAGCATGGAACAATAAAAAAATATAGATATGTTGGAGACGTATCAACATCCCGAAGCTGAATTCCTGCTCGTCCTCGAGTAGGTAAATGATAAAAACAGAATTTTTGATGTGGAATGCTACCTAACATATTTATCCATGTAATTCTATTCATTTTGGAATGAATGTTCAGATCCATAAGATTCAAGACAAAAGTTTAATATTGACATAAAAATAATAATACTTCAAGCATACTAACTAAGCAATCATGTCTTCTCAAAATAACATGGCCAAAGAAATTTCATCCCTGCAAAATCATATAGTTTGGTCATGCTCCATTTTCGTCACACAAGAATGCTCTCATCATGCACAACCCCGATGACAAGCCAAGCAATTGTTTCATACTTTAGTAATCTCAAACTTTTTTCAACTTTCACACAATACATGAGTGTGAGCCATGGATATAGCACTATGGGTGGAATAGAATATAATGAGGGGGTTATGTGGAGATGACAAAAGGAGAAAGTCTCACATCGATGCGGCTAATCAATGGGCTAGGGAGATGCCCATCAATTGATGTGAATGCAAGGACTAGGGATTGCCATGCAACGGATGCACTAGAGCTATAAATGCATGAAAGCTCAAGAAAAGAAACTAAGTGGGTGTGCATCCGACTTGCTTGCTCACGAAGACCTAGGGCACTTGAGAAGGCCCATTGTTGGAATATACAAGCCAAGTTCTATAATGAAAATTTCCCACTAGTATATGAAAGTGACAAAACAAGAGACTCTCTATCATGAAGATCATGGTGCTACTTTGAAGCATAAGTGTGGAAAAAAGATAGTAGCATTGTCTCTTTTCATTTCTCTTTTTTAGCCTTCCTTTTTTTATTTGGCCTTTCTCTTTTTTTATTGGGACAATGCTCTATTAAATGATGATCATCACACTTATATTTATTTGCAACGCATTGATTACAACTCGATACTAGAACAAGGTATGACTCTATATGAATGCCTCCGGCGGTGTACCGGGATATGCAATGAACCAAGAGTGACATGTATGAAAGAATTATGAACGGTGGCTTTGCCACAAATACTATGTCAACTACATGATCATGGTAAGCAATATGACAATGATGACGCGTGTCATAATAAATGGAACGGTGGAAAGTTGCATGGCAATGTATCTCGGAATGGCTATGGAAATGCCATAATAGGTAGGTATGGTGGCTGTTTTGAGGAAGATATAAGGAGGTTTATGTGTGATAGAGCGTATCATATCACGGGGTTTGGATGCACTGGCGAAGTTTGCACCAACTCTCAATGTGAGAAAGGGCAATGCACGGTACCGAAGAGGCTAGCAATGATGGAAGGGTAAGGGTGCGTATAATCCATGGACTCAACATTAGTCATAAAGAACTCACATACTTATTGCAAAAATCTACAAGTCATCAAAAACCAAGTATTACACGCATGCTCCTAGGGGGATAGATTGGTAGGAAAATACCATCGCTCGTCCTCGACCGCCACTCATAAGGAAGACAATCAAATAACACCTCATGTTTCAAATTTGTTACACAATGTTTACCATACGTGCATGCTATGGGACTTGCAAACTTCAACACAAGTATTTCTCAAATTCACAACTACTCAACTAGCACAACTTTAATATCACTATCTCCATATCTCAAATAGAAACTGGCACTGGGCCCTAGGTTAATTGGTTAGTCCCAAAAATCATATAAAATAGCATATAAATGCATATAAAACATCCAAGGTTGATAATATAATAGCATGGAACAATAAAAAATTATAGATACGTTGGAGACATATCAGCGGGTTCTGGGCCTCTTCTTCTCCGGCACCGTCGTCCATACAGTCGATGTCCTCGGAGTCGTAATCAAGTTCATCGGTCAAATCCTCAACTGTGGCTATAAAGTGGGTGGCGGGTGGGAAGCAAAATTCTCCATCGTCAGCCCCTAGTTCGAGCCGGATATAGTTCGGCCGAGATTCCTCCGCTAAGGACATGTTTTTTAACGAGTCCAGCACATCGCCCAAAGGCGAGTGCGGGAAGATGTGTGCGGTGCTGAATTTGAAGATCGATAAACGATCAAGCTCGGTGTCCGTGGGCTCGCGTGGTTTGGAACCTACGGCCGGAGACGAGTCTGGCGTTCCGGTGGCATAGGCATTGTGTGAGACCAGGTCCATGTGCGGCTCCAACACCATGGAATATGCGGCCTCCGTGGTGGGGTTAATCCTCCCGTCTTTGGATGGCGCGGCCTGCTCCGGATCTAGGGCCAGAGCAGTTACAGGAGCGTCTCCTAGATGCGGCCCGATGACAGATTTAGGCCATGATCATCGGGGTGATCGGGAGCGGCTACCGCGGCATCGTATCTGGCGAAGATCAAGTCTCGTCGGATGTCCGTGACGTAGTTCAAGCTCCCGAATCTGACCTGATGGCCAGGGGCGTAGCTTTCGATCTGCTCCAGATGGCCAAACGAGTTGGCCCGCAGTGCGAAGCCGCCGAACACGAAGATCTGTCCGGGGAGGAAAGTTCCTCCACAGACAGCGTCATTATTGACGATTGAAGGGGCTATCAAACCTTTCAGCGACAGCATAGATGAACTCTCAATGAAAGCACCAATGTCGGTGTCAAAACCGGCGGATCTCGGGTAGGGGGTCCCGAACTGTGCATCTAAGGTTGATGGTAACAGGAGACTGGGGACACAATGTTTACCCAGATCGAGCCCTCTCTATGGAGGTAATCCCCTACTTCCTGCTTGATTGATCTTGATGAATATGGTTGTTACAAGAGTTGATCTACCACGAGATCGTAATGGCTAAACCCTAGAAGTCTAGCCTGTATGACTACGATATTGAGTATATCCTTTTCGGACTACACCCTCGGTTTATATAGACATTGGGGGTATCTAGGGTTACATAGAGTCGGTTACATAAGGTGGAATCTTCATAGTTGTTCGCCAAGCTTGCCTTCCACGCCAAGGAGAGCCCCATCCATACACGGGTACCATCTTCGGTCTTCATATCTTCACAGCCCATCAGTCCGGCCCATAGATAACAGGCCGGACGCCCGAGGACCCCTTAGTCCAGGACTCCCTCAATAAGCAGTATGACTATTATCGCCCATAAATCACTTGTGTTCTAGTCGTGCATATAACATCTACGCACAAACCTGGCTCGGATGCCACTGAAGGGAAATGTAGTAATTTCAAAAAAAATCCTGCGCACATGCAAGATCATGGTGATGCATAGCAACAAGAGGGGAGAGTGTAGTCCACGTACCCTCATAGACCGTAAGCGGAAGAGTTATGACAACGCGGTTGATGTAGTCGTACGTCTTCACGATCCGACCGATCCTAGTACCGAAAGTACGGCACCTCCGCGAGCTGCACACGTTCGGCTCGGTGACGTCCCATGAACTCTCGATCCAGCTGAGTGTCGAGGGAGAGCTTCGTTAGCACGACGGCATGATGATGGTGATGATGAAGCTACCAGCGCAGGGCTTCGCCTAAGCACTGCAACGATATGACCGAGGTGGATTATGGTGGAGGGGGTCACCGCACACGGCTAAGACAATTCCTGTTTTTGTGTTCTAGGGTGCTCCCTGCCCCCGTATATAAAGGAGTAAGGGGGAGGCTGGCCGGCCCTTTGGGCGCGCCAAGAAGGGGAGGAGTCCTCCTCCTAGTAGTAGTCTTCCTCCTAGTAGGAGTAGGACTCCCCCTTTCCAAGTCCAACTAGGAGGAGGAAGGGGGAAGGAAGGAGAGGGAGAGGGGGAGGGAAAGAGGGGGCGCCGCCCCCCTCGTTGTACAGTTTGGACTCCTCAAGGGGGGAGCACGGCCAGCCCTATGGCCCCCTCCTCTCTCTCACAAGGCCCATGTTGGCCCATTAGTCCCCCCGGGGGTTCCGATAACGCCCGGCACTCCGATAATTATCTGGTGACCCCCGGAACTCATCCGGTGTCCGAATATGGTCATCTAATATATCAATATTTATATCTTGACCATTTCGAGACTCCTCGTCATGTCCGTGATCAAATCCGGGACTCCGAATTACCTTCGGTACATCAAAGCACATAAACTCATAATACCGATCGTCACCGAACATTAAGCGTGCAGACCCTATGGGTTCAAGAACTATGTAGACATGACCAAGACACGTCTATGGTAAATAACCAATAGCGGAACCTGGATGCTCATATTGGCTCCTGCATATTCTACAAAGATCTTTATCGGTCAAACCGCATAACAACATACGTTGTTCCCTTTGTCATCGGTATGTTACTTGCCCGAGATTCGATCGTCGGTATCCCAATACCTAGTTCAATCTCGTTACTGGCAAGTCTCTTTACTCGTTCCGTAATGCATCATCCCACAACTAACTCATTAGTCACATTGCTTGCGAGGCTTATAGTCATGTGCATTACCAAGAGGGCCCAAAGATACCTCTCCGACAATCGGAATGACAAATCCTAATCTCGATCTATGCCAACTGAACAAGTACCATCAGAGACACCTGTAGAGCGACTTTATAATCACCCAGTTATGTTGTGATGTTTGGTAGCACACTACGTGTTCCTCCGGTATTCGGGGGTTGCATAATCTCATAGTCATAGGAACATGTATAAGTCATGAAGAAAGCAATAGCAATATACTAAATGATCAAGTGCTAAGCTAACGGAATGGGTCAAGTCAATCACACCATTCTCTAATGATGTGATTCCGTTAATCAAATGACAACTCATGTATATGGCTAGGAAACTTAAGCATCTTTGATTCAACGAGCTAATGTTGATTAGTGATCAGTCAATGACAGTGGGGCCCTCCTGTAAGTTTGACCCAGTCAACGGTCAGAGTTGACCGTTGATGTCATGCTGACATCATGATGATGTCATAAAATGATTTTCAAATTAAATTAATTATGTTAATTCTAAAAATGAATTAAACTTTAAAAATTAATATAAAATAATCCGTAGCTCGAATGAAAATATTTTGTACATGAAAGTTGCTCAGAACGATGAGATGAATCTGAATACGTGGCTCGTTCGTCCGCCACACGTCCCTAGCATAGCAAATGTGCAACCTTCCACCTCTGGTTCATTTGTCCGAAAACGCGAAACGCCGGGGATACTTTCCCGGATGTCCCCCCTTCGTCGGTATCACCTAGTACCGCATTAGGGCACACCTAGCACCGCTCATTGTCATGTCATGCATCGACATGCTTATGTTTGCATTATATTTATTGTTTCTTCCCCCTCTTCTCTCTGGTACACTAGGAGACCGATGTCGCTGCTGTCCCGGTCGACTATGGTGTTGACGACCCCTCCTTCTTGCTAGAGCAACCAGGCAAGCCCCCCCTTGATCACTATATATCGCTTATTCTTCTCTCTACTGCTTGCATTAGACTAGTGTAGCATGTTACTGCTTTCCGTTAATCCTATTCTGATGCATAGCTTGTCCTTGCTACTACTGTTGTTATCTTTACCTGCAATCCTAAATGCTTAGTATAGGATGCTAGTATTCCATCAGTGGCCCTACATTCTTGTCCGTCTGCCAAGCTATACTATCGGGCCGTGATCACTCGGGAGGTGATCATGGGTATATACCTATATACATAATATATGATACCTGTGGTGACTAAAGTCGGGTTAGCTCGTAGAGTACCCGCGAGTGATTCATGGATTGGGACCGAAAGGACGTTTGTCCCGACGACCCTTTGAGTGGACCTTTGTGGCGGAGCGACATGGCAGGTTGAGACCACCTAGGAGAGAGGTGGGCCTGGCCCTGGTCGGTGTCCGTGATTACTTCAAAATAACACGCTTAACGAGATATTGGTATTTGATATGAGTCCATCCACTGGCCTATACGCACTAACCATCTATGCGGGAACAGTTATGGGCACTCGACGTCATGGTATCAGCTGAAGCCTTCGTGACGTCAGCGACTGAGCAGCGCGCGTCGGATTGGATCGTAAGCCTGCGCTTGTATTAAGGGGGCTAGGTGTTCTTCCGGCCGCGTACGCAATGCGTCAACTTAGTAGGCCCACAGGTCAGCCTCCCAACCGGTGCGCCCCAGATGTCAGTGGGAGGAATCATTTTTTTCGCGTAATAAGGAGGCAGTTGCTTGCGTGCGGCCAGGGCAATGGAGGGAGTAGGGTGGGCCGGGGAAGCCTGCACGACATCATAGGAGGCCACAAGAGGAGGTAGCAGGCAGTCCCGCCGGTGCTAGTTTAGGCGGCTGGAGCAGGAAGATCAGAGATTGAAGAAGCATGTTGGCCGTTGGATGGACATCCAACAATCACTGCTGCTAGAATCGTGTGTTGACTGACAAAGCCTTGCGTAAAAAAGCCAGCCTCAAAATCTGTGGCGTGTACAACCCATTTGCTATTATTTTTTATAATTTTTACTCATTTTCTAATTCATATGGAATTTATTGCAGCCCATTTTCCATTTTTAGAATTGCTGCCCATTTTCTGGTCAGTACCAGGGTTAAAAACTTAACTAAATATGTGGGAAATTTTGAAAATTCGCAAATTTTTGCTGGGGAACAAAATATTCTTAATCCAAAAATTAGTAGCCATAATAAAACAAATTTAAAAATAAATTAGTACTATGTCATGTTAAATCCAATGAAATACGTATAAGATATCAATGAAAAACAAAAACAAAAAAATAAACTAATATCCCATTTGCTATGATTTTTTTGGAATTTTCAACCCCTTTTGATATTACTTTTAACAGACACTGACCATACTCTTTGGCCGGGCCAGAATGCATCCCTCCTCGTCTTGAAAGATTTGTGGCCCAGTAAGTCGGAGAAAACAAATAGGCCTAGCTTGGGTATTCTTCAAAAAGAAATACTGGGCTACCTATTTTCCCGAAGAAAAAACTGTTGGGCTGGTCATGTTGTTAGACGGGCCACAGAGACCGCACAACCCAGTTTATAGCCTGCTCCTCCTAATTACTACTAAAAAAGTTGTGCAATTCTATCGTTAATTGACTATACGTTGAAAATGATGTGGGTCCTAGATATTAGTAGGGTGGATTAGAGTAAAAAAACGAGAGGTTCATCTGAGTAGTAAAAGAGGCGCTTGCTTGTGTTCAGGAGTGGACCTGGTGGGTCCATACTGCCATACTCACAACTACAGTCCTCACCCGATTCATTATGTTCATAGAGTCCGTTTCGAAAAAAACTATGTTGACAGGGCCGGACGGCGGCGCCGTGGCGAGCGCACCAAGGCGGAGGATAAAATGCTGTCGCCAATGTGTTGGGCTGGGTTGGACATTCTTATTGAAAAATAAAAATGGACTGGATCTATTTACGACGTTGACTACAATTTGCATGGGTCCGCTGGCTGCAGGAAGAAAATGCTGGGAGAAAGAAGACTGGTCGCTATCTTTGCCAAAGAATAATATCGACTCAATGTAACGACACTATCATAGGAAATAATATCCTCTTGTTAAATCGTGAATTTAAAGAACTGGTGCATGAGTATTTAGCTTTATTTATTTATTTACTTATTTATGTTTAGGGGACCATGAGCATGTACCTGGTCCAGATTCATGTGAGAGCCTCCCTTCCAGTTAATTATGGGCTTCTCTATTAGGCCTTTATCAGTGGGCTGCATGTTATCAACAAGTGGAAAATGTGTTCTATATGAAAAATAGTATGCGCTACGTATGGTACGGGGCACTAAAGGATCGAACCGTGCAACGACTTCCAAAACATTGTGTTTGTCGTTCTAACAACACATTTATTCAACCAACAGACGAAATATACTACTGATTGTACATTGAAAACAGCAGCAACAGCAACCAGGGCTGGGGGTGCAACAGAAGCAGCAAGCAGGCCAGAAGAGTGAAGAAGCAGCTCTCTCTTCCAAACCAAACATCAGCCATCATTACAAAAGGGCTACCAAAAAAGAACAAGTGTATGCATCAACCTAAATAAAGATCCTACTACACCAAGTGTACGCATCTAACTAACTGGCTCAGTTAGACGTTACTATTTATTAAGCTGTGGAGATTGGCTGACGGCTTGAACCAGATGGGTGCCTGACGGGGGAAACTCCAGCCAGCAATTCAAAGTTTGATACTTGGTTTTCAAAAAAAAACTCTGATACTTGTGACCCTCTCTCCTACTTTGGGCCGCAGAGCGTGGCAACACATATCAGGGTATGGTGCATGTAGAGACGCATGGTACGCTGTGTACATACATTGCCCGATGAACGAATCCACGCTGCCATCATGATCCTTGCCGTCGGTTATCTCCTGGTTAATCGGATAATTCAGTCTGACAAACAGAGAGCATGTACCAAGGCAACTTACCCACCTCCAGTCAAAAATTCCTGGAGGCCCAGAGAAGCTGGGATCCTGCTCAAAGACCTTGCAGTGACTATGATTGTATTCCGTGAAACAACACGTCCGGCAAATTTCCTCCCGCGGGCCGGAGTAGGTTTCTCGGTTTGCATGCGGGTTTAACGGAGGGGTTTGATGGAGGCGAGGAGGCGTGTTCAGCTGGGCGTGCAGTGGACGGCGCAGTACTATTCGATTTGACAACTACAACTAGTATATTATAAAAAACAAAGAAGAGTAGTAGAGATAGAGATAAGAATAGAGACTAGGGAGGAGCACCATCTACTGCTTCGTGGGCTACTCCTGCGCTCCATTCGACGGCCGCAACGTCCCCTACATCCACTCCCTCCTGCGCACCATTCGACGGGCGCTATTGAAATTTGGGGAGCGCACTCTCACGACTGCTAGCAGCGACGACTTCACTGACGACGACTTCTTCCCCGACCTCGGCAACCTCTTCCTCAATGACATGGGCGACAACGTCAATGCCAATGGTGCTGCTCCCGTTGCACCGTATGTGTTTCTGTCCTTCATGTTCGAAATCATGGTAGAATTCATGTTTCTAGTCTGTGTCCTAGATTCGATCTGTTCATCTACTATGCTAGTCCGCATGATTAGTTTAATCTATGTTATAGCCGTCATGATTTATTTTGTAGTAAATCTCGTAGTAACTTGCTCATATATTCAACTGGCGGAACGTCCCCTATAGCCACTCCTGTTTCATGGACGGCCTGGTCGATGCCTCCAAGGAGCCCTTTGTCTACTGCTATGAGTGCCCGGTGCCATTGTGGGGCTCGCCGGCGGACATCGTGCATCACCTGACGCAGGCGTGCGACGATCACTACTGGCGCTTGGCAAAGAACATCAAGTACGAGACGTGCTACCCGTTCACCATGCCGGAGTCGCTGGAGGATCAACGCCGCCTGCTAGTCTCGGAGGAGGACGACAGCGTCTTCCTCTTGATCGTGGCCACCGGCGAGGCCCGCAGGCCGCCGCCACATCTCTGTAGTGTGCGTCAGGGGTGACGCCGCTGACGCTAACACTGACATGAGGCCGATGTACCGGTGCGTCCTCACTATTACTACCCCTCGGAGGTACGTGGGCGGCGACACTGGCTACGTCAAGCTGACTTGGACTCTGCCGAGCTGGGACCTTCCCGCCGATGTGGACATGGAAGACGCACGGTATTATTTGACCCCCAACAATGTGCATGGGGACTCCAAGGAGGTTCACCTGGACATCTGCATTACTAAGTTAAATGTTGGTCATTAGTCTTCGCTCAATGTAATCCGCTGTCTAAGCATGTGGATACTTCCATGCATGATCTTGCTCTATTGGAGTATCGCGCATGAATAAAAGTGTATCCATTTATGGTTTAGTCTAGAATCTTCCATGTATGAATTTTTACTACAGTACTGGTGAAAGACTTATGATGAACCATTTCTTACATATCCTCTGCCCCCTTCCAAGTCATCCTGATTTAATCCCTCTGTCTAGGTGTATAAGGGCATGGTTAATACTTAAATAGTATAGCCAACAATTGACTATAAGAAAGTGCCATGTCATTTGTAGCCAACATGTATAACAATGGATACTCAAAAACTAATTCTTGAAGATCATTTCCTGCAAAGCACAATAAGAGTTATTCTTCACAAGTTTTGGATGCAGGTTGAACAGTTGAACGCTCTTGTTTGCAAAATATACTTTTTATCCATTTCACCCGGATGTTTGTGAGCTCTAGAGATGAGATAATATCCAAACAAACCTATCGATACCCGTTACACATGAGATGACCCCCCACATCCTTTGTCAAAATAAACAACTCCCCGATCAATGCATTTCACTCTTCCATGCAACGCACGGGCACCTTACTATAGATTAGTACGACCAAAAATTGAACTAACATTATATATAGTACGATAAATGATAATGCATGTCACCTAAAATTATATCTTTGAAAACTATGTTCAAATACGAATCAAACGATATTGTTTTTGTTGACATGCACTAACATTTTGTCAGTTAAATCTTCAGTCAAATTCAATGGGGGATAAACCACGACCGATGTAGTAGTACTAGTGTAGAGGGCGGCGTTGCACGGGAGTCTCACCTCTCACCCCGCTTGTGGCGCGGCAGTAAAGCCGTCATATCACAAAACCCAACCACTCCCGGTAATAAGTGGCCTGGTAAAATAAACGTACAAGGAACCATCACATCCATCAGTCTTTTGTGCATTTCATCTCTCTGCATTTACTTTCTCCGGTTCATCTTGCACACTCGATCCCTAGCTACTACTCCTAGTATCCCTAGCTACTACTCCTAGGGCCAGTTCTTTTGGCGGCTTCCCCAGCTTTTCCCATAAGACTAGTCACAGTGGAGAGTAACATTAAGGAGCCTCACTCATTTATTTGGGCTTCTAAACTACTAGTAGTAGCACCTCCATCCTGGTTTATTCCTCACCATTGTATTTTGTGCTAAATTTTGACCAAAGATTTAACTGATAAAATGTTAGTGCATGTGACATGCACTAACATTTCATTAGTTAAATTTATGATCAGAATTTGACACAAATTATAATGGGGACCAATAAACCAGGACGGAGGTAGTAGTTATGGGATTAATAATCTAGAAGCCTAAAAGAACTAACCCCTGGTACTCCTACTAGTAGTAGTACTCAAGTTGGAATTCCAATTGCACGGCACAACTTGTTAGGCAAAAAATTTGATACAGGGTGTAGGAAGCGGTTTGGGAATTTGCATGCCTTTCCAACCAGTGAGATACTCCATACAAAGTACGACAGAGAAATAACCACAAAGAAGGAAGCTAAAAGTAAACAATCAAATGAGCATTTTTGCATTTGTTTTGCATTGAATCGTTTCACAAGATTGACTAGTGCTGTTTTTCTACTTTTACAAAAACCGCATCGTAATGTTAATACGTGCATTTGCACGTACATAAGTAATAGTAGTACTCCCTCCGTCTAGGTGTATAAGTCTTCCCTCCTTCTTGGTCACGGTGCACAACCAAAGATGACTTATTGACCTGGACGGAGGGAGTAGCACAGTCTGCAAGCATATATAGAGAGAGACGTCTAGTGCGATAGTATATAGTAAAGTTTGTGCTATATGCACGTAATTGCAAAATGCGTACGAATACACAAGGTTTCCAAACTTTCCCTTTTACATACTTAATTAAGGACGCTAATAATTCCTGAACGTTCGGGATTTATCATCCGCGTCCCAAAACTAATGAGATCGCCTTACAAAACAAAAATTACACTCCTCCTAAAAGCCACGACGCTCGCAGGAGTACTTGCGGCGCGCCACGAGTGCCCTAGTGCGCGGCCGTTTCCCAGCGCGCCGACACAACGCCTCTTCCTCGGCCTCGCAACTCGCGAGGTGCTGATTGGCGGCTTGCCGGCGGGCGAGCGCGATCTCATCGGTGTGGTGATCCGGCGCCAACAGGTACTCCTCCTCGCTGGAAGCGTGCACCCGGTCCCCGCACCACCAAGCGTAGATGTGATGCCCCCGATTTGACCATAAACTAATCATACACGCAAACATGTACGATCAAGATCAGAGACTCACAGGAAGATATCGCAACACAACTCTACAAATAAAATAAGTCATACAAGCATCATATTACAAGCCAGGGGCCTAGAGGGCTCGAATACAAGAGCTCGATCATAGACGAGTCAGCGGAAGCAACAATATCTGAGTACAGACATAAGTTAAACAAGTTTGCCTTAAGAAGGCTAGCACAAACTGGGATACAGATCGAAAGAGGCGCATGCCTCCTGCCTGGGATCCTCCTAAACTACTCCTGGTCGTCGTCAGCGGGCTGCACGTAGTAGTAGGCACCTCCCGAGTAGTGGTAGTCATCATTGACAGTGGCGTCTGGCTCCTGGGCTCCATCGTCTGGTCGTAGCAATCGGGTATAGAAAGGGGGAAAAGAGGGAGCAAAGCAACCGTGAGTACTCATCCAAAGTACTCGCAAGCAAGGAGCTACACTACATATGTATGCATTGGTATCAAATGGAATAAGGGTATCATATGTGGACTGAACTGCAGAATGCCGGAATAAGAGGGGGATAGCTAGTCCTATCGAAGACTACGCTTCTGGCCACCTCCGTCTTGCAGCATGTAGAAGAGAGCAGAAGGTAAGTCCACCAAGTAGCATCGTGTAGCATAATCCTACCCGGCGATCCTCCCCTCGTCGCCCTGTTAGAGAGCGATCACCGGGTTGTATCTGACACTTGGAAGGGTGTGTTTTATTAATTATCCGGTTCTAGTTGTCATAAGGTCAAGGTACAAATCCAAGTCGTCTTGTTACCGAAGATCACGGCTATTCGAATAGATTAACTTCCCTGCAGGGGTGCACCACATTTCCCAACACGCTCGATCCCCTTTGTCCGGACACACTTTCCGGGGTCATGCCCAGCCTCAGAAGATCAACACGTCTCAACCCTACCTAGGCACAACAGAGAGGTCAGCACACCGGTCTAAATCCTATGGCGCAGGGGTCTGGGCCCATCTCCCATTGCACACCTACACATTGCGAGGGCGGCCGGAAGCAGAACTAGCCCCCTTAATACAAGAGCAGGCTTACGGTCCAATCCGGCGTGCACCGCTCAGTCGCTGACATCACAAAGGCTTCAGCTGATACCACGACGTCGAGTGCCCATAACTGTTCCCGCGTAGTTGGTTAGTGTGTATAGGCCAGTAGCCAAACTCAGATCAAATACCAAGATCTCGTTAAACATGTTAAGTATTCGCGAACGCCGACCAGGGCCAGGCCAACCTCTCTCCTAGGTGGTCTCAACCTGCCCTGTCGCTCCACCATAAAGTAATAGTCGGGGGCCGCCGGGAACCCAGGCCCACCTCTACCGGGATGGAGGCACCTGCCCCTTCAGCCCCCATCTCCGAACAGTATCATAAGTAATGTAACAGCATAAAGTATATAGCATATGCCCGTGATCACCTCCCGAGTGATCACGGCCCAGTAGTATAGCATGGCAGACGGACAAGAGTGTAGGGCCACTGATGAAACACTAGCATCCTATACTAAGCATTAGGATAGCAGGTAAAGTGTCAACAGTTGTAGCAACAATGACAGGCTATGCATCAGAATAGGATTAACGGAAAGCAGTAACATGCTACACTACTCTAATGCAAGCAGTAGAGAGAATAGTAGGCGATAGTTGGTGATCAAAGGGGGGGGCTTGCCTGCTTGCTCTAGCAAGGAGGAGTCATCGACACCGTAGTCGAACTGGGGTCGCCGGCAGCCTCGTGGTCTACCGGAAAGAAGTAACGGAGGGAAAAACATTAAATAACAGAGCAATCTAATGTAACACAAAGCTAGATGCGGCAATACATTGTGCTAGGGGTGACCTAACGTAGGGACAGGTGATACCGGCGAAGGAGGGAAACATCCAGGAAAATATCCCCGGTGTTTCGCGTTTTCGGATAGATGAATCAGAGGGGGAAAGTTGTGTGTAGCTATGCTAGGGATGTGGGGCGGACGAACGGGCTGCGTATTCGGGTTCGTCTCGTCGTTCTGAGCAACTTTCATGTACAAAGTTTTTTCATCCGAGTTACGGATTATTTTATATGATTTTTCAAAGTTTTAATGAATTTATGTAATTATCTAAATTTGAAATAAAATGGGTAAAATGCTACAGGTACACAGAGAGTGTACCGAGAAGTTCACCTCTTAGGCTGACAGGTGGGGTCCAGTTGACCGCACAGTCAGCAGTCAATTGGGACCGTTGACTGGTCAAAGGGGTCAACGGGACCCATATGTTAGTGGCTGATAGATTAAACTAACCTTATCTATCTAAATAGTGCACTGGGTCCACGTGTCATTGACTGTTAGGTAATTAACCAAGTTAATTAGTCTAGTTAACAGATTAGTTAAGTTAAACAGCTAATTAGGTTAATTAAACAGGTTTAATTAATTAATTAATTATATTTCTTTAATCCTTTTTTGTTTTCATTCTTTAATAGGGGCGGGCCCCACGTGTCAACGGCCCAGGGCCTTAGCGGGCGCTGGCAGGGGTTACGGGCGCGGGTGCCGGGACGCCTGGACCCGGGCACGGGCGGGAGGGCCGGCGGCGAGGCTGGGGCGCCGGGCGCGGGTTGGCCGTGACCACGGCGAGGCCCTCCTACCGGCCGCGGCAGGCGGACACAGCGACGAGCGCGCACGGCGGACAGGGGCGGCGCGGGGCAGGAAACGCAGTCGGGCAGCGCGGGCGGAGGCGGGGGTCTGGCGGGAGCGGCGGCGGTGGGCGCGCACGGGGATGGTGCACGGGTCAGTGGCGGCGCGCTGGCGCTGGGGAGCGGCTAGTGGACGCGACGCACGGCACCGAGCAGCGCGGGGGAGAAGCAGCAGCAGTAGGTGGCAATTCCAGGCAGGGGAGTGTGATGCCATGGGCGGCGACCGCGGGGCTCCAGGGACGCGGGGGGGTTGTGGCGCGGTGACTACAGCGACGATGGACAACGCGGGCGCAGTGCGTGTGGGAGCCAGAGGGAAGGGGGTAGAGGGAAGCCTCACGGGGGTGCATAGGGACCGGGGCAACGGGGGGCGAGGACGAGGACGAAGACGGCCGGCGCAGGGAAGGAAGCAGGCCGGCGACGGCGGAGCGGTCCTGTGATGGCGTCGGGCGGCGGCGGGGTTCGTTCCCTGATCTCCATCTGGATCGAGGGGGGAGGGAACGACATGGGGGAGGAGTGGGGTGGATGGGGCGGTTAGGTTTTGGGCTAGCAGGGGTTATGGGGGGAATGGGTGACCGGTTGGGCCTGGCTAGCCCAGTGTCTAGCTGGGCCGAGGCCTAGCAAGGTGGGGTCTTTCTTTTATTCATTATTGTTTTATTTTTATCTTTTGTTTATTTATTTATTTTCTGTAGTGTTTTATTTTTAGTTTCTTTTTAGCTTAGTTTTTTTAAAAATATAAAAGCAAGTCTTGATTTAGTATTAGAGTTATGCTACTGCCCCATTAATTTTGGGCAACTAAATAAAATGTCTTAACATTTATTAATTGCAAAAGAAAATTTAATTAATTGTTTTGCTACTATTTTATTTCGCTTAGTGCATCTAATCATATTATAAAAATGTGGTTTCACCACCATAATTACTTAGGATTTATTCGTCAACTTTAGAACATTTAATTGCTGACATTTGAAGACTTTTATTGTTTGCTTGATTTTGAATTTGAATTCGAACGGGATTTGATGCATCGCGCGGTTAACAATAGTAATCGTGGTGATGTGGCGTCATTAGCGGAGGTTCACTGTAGCTTAATTATCCAGGCGCATGGTCATGATAGCAAGGCATGTCGGAGGATAGCCTGTCGATTATGTCAGCAACAACGTCGGTACCAAGGGCGAGGGACAAAGAGAACGGTTTTCCTGCTCGTTGAACGAGGCGGACCAATAGGTAAAGTTCTCGTCCATCGGTGGCTAACGGAATATCATCAACAATGGTAACAGGGTCTTACTAACAGAATTGTGCACCGAGGTGTGTACACAAGCAGGAGAATATTACTGCTTAGATCATATAGATCACAAGAAACATTAAACCAAACAATGGAAAGGAAAATGTGATTATCAGATTAAACAGAACAATGGAAAGGAAAATGTGTTTAAACACATATTTCAGGAGTATATCCTTCCCAGGGACAAACAGAGCATGACATACACGATAGGACTCCAAGTATGTAACCATTCAGACAAAATGGGCAAGGAATTGATGAGGTTTACCCAACAACGGTGTTTGGATAATTGATCAAGAAAATTTAGCGTTGTGCTTCCAATGTTCGTATTGAAGATCGGAGTACCACGGACAAGCTTCGAGATAGCATTGACATGGTCTTCAAGCGAAGGTCAGACTTTGGATACACAAAGGATCCATTAGGAACAACTTATGGAATAAGTCTTACAATTTCCTCATTGAAGAATGGCTAACCCTGCGAGAAAGGAAACTATAACAATAGGTCCTTCAACCAGGTGTGCTAGGCATGACATCACCTTACTGGGCCGTATAATGACCAAATGTTGTAACTCATGGAAATATGTTCCAACCATCATATCTGACTGAGATTCAGATCTGATTGGTGTTAGGATACCTCAGACTCAGGATGTCTGAGCAGAAAAGGTGCAACACAACTTGACGAGATGACATTGTTATATTCTCGGGAAATGAACTATGGAAGCGAGTTCCGAAACAAGAGGTCAGCATTAAACCAAGGAGAGGATGATGAGGTGGCTGATGGACTTGGCGACAACTCGTCGAGATTTCCAAAAAGATGGATTTCCACAACTATGTGAGCATGGAAATAACTTTTGTCATATCAAAAGATATAATGATGTATGCTCGAGGAAAAACACACACAATTAAACATTAGTTGAAAGGTGCGCCCGAAACATGGCCTTGGGTAGCATGATCAATCTTAGAATGGTGATTCAATAATCAATAGTCTAAGAATGAAATGTCAACCATTTATTTCAAAGCAATAGGGTTGCTAGATGGAAAGAATCCAAACAGTACAGTTCACTTGTTCGTGTCCCGATTAGAATTGACACGGGGCCCAAGAATTAATGATGATGATGAGAAGTAGCACTATTCCAGGGACTCTTAAGAGGTGGAGAAATTCTCACGACTTTCTTGACATTAAAGATGGTAATACTCCAAGGTAAAGAAGAACAAATGCTGGATAGCAAGGAACTCAAGGTATAACACAAACCATGATAAAGTTTGTGTTGGAGGGGAGGCAATAAAGGGGTCGATGATAACACAAATCATCGAGGGCAAGGATGGTATTTCTCATCAAGAATTCGATAGATACCTTGGAAGAGCTCAGAATGTTCATGATGATCATGACACATTTGTCGAGATGTTTCATGAAGATGTAATCATTCAACGATGACATCAAGTCAAAGGAATGATGAAGCAAAAGGTAATTGGAACCAAGGGTATGACACAAACTCGAAATCAAGTATGCTGTTCAAGGAGAAATGATAAGACGAGGAAGGTCGACGTAAGATTAGCTCACTGTCGAATTTTGTGCTACGAAGGAAGGACCAGGTAGCACAGTTAAAATCATCACAATAATGATATAGCCAAACAGGCTAGGAATGACGTGATCGGGTACAAACCCATAAGTAAATAAGAGTACCAAAAGTTGTTGAACCATAGTGCGGACTCGGTTCAGTTATCGGTGTCCATTTAATAACTTAGAGCCCGTGAAAAGTGAAATCAGTGAGAATGCAGTACTTGATGAAGAACTCATAAGTTATGCAGTTCATGATAATCTCGAGATACCAGTGTGTAATACTTGGCGACAGATCAAAGTAGAGGTTGGGCTGGGGTATTGACTTGCAGAAGACAAGTGCTTTAACTTGTCCGAGAAATGGGACCAAAGAGAAATCATGGTCGGAACCACGATTGCATAGGATCAATTCACAGATACCAGATGATATTGTATTAATGAAATAGTTATTATTACAAGAAGCTTCCATGATAGGATATACATCGTGTCCATGGGAATGAACACAAAGTTCAAGGTTGACTCCCACTTCTTCAATGTATAGCCTTCCATTCACCTCTCACTTTTCGAAAATGACATTAGTTGTCGAAAGTTTTACCTGGTGCAATACTAGATAAGTATGGCCCGTGATATATTTTGGGTTCACACAGATTAAGGAAGGCATAGGTTTAACCCATCGGGGCATCATAGAAACATATACCACAACTTTCAAGAATAAATAACACAAGCCCGATAGTAGAGCATGCTTGAGAAAGCAGAGGATACAATTTACCAAAGGCATTATGTATCCGAGGAAAGGATCACAAGCTTATTGAATATGAAGGACGTTGTCAGATAAAATCCAACAAAGGATCTGGTGGTCCATAAGGGATCCGATGTGAGCATTGGTACTCAACCAGAAGAAGAAAGAATGCAAGGAGATAATACTATAGAAACAACTAACAAATTCAAAGCTCAAATGCAAAGGAATTATGAATTCCAAGACAAGGGATCAGTAGCAATGCTCTGATTAGGGATGGATAAGTTGAATAGCCTTAGGGGTATAATCAATGGCAATTTGATTGGTCAAGATCCAGCTCATTTTTAAAATGACGTCTGAGCTGAAAGGATGAATTCTAGCATCTGATTGAGGATTGCGAGCATTCGCAATATATTGAATCAAGGGACTTAGAATGATAGTGACAAATAATGTCAATGGAGATTACCAGAAATACGGAATTAACCATAAGGCTGGAAGGCAAGAAATTCGGGATCAATAGGTTGTTGAGGATTTTTAGAAGATCAAATAGTTTTTGAAAGAACTTTGTGAAACACACGAACAACTAGAAATGAACAAATCCTCGGTAAATGTGAGGAATTATTCATAGGGGTATTCATGCGGCGAGGATCTGCAAGGCAGTAGCTCAAAGGATTCTCAGAATAACGGAGAGCAGTTCGAGGCATCTTGTATTAACAAGATCAATGGGGTTGAACGTAAGACTGGCAAGTGTAGGTAGTTATCCCTAAGGATATAACGGTGGTAGGGGATGCAAAAGCGATGACACAAAGTCTTGAGAGAACACTACAGAGTATCTTCGAAATCTTCGGTGCAGCAGGCGATCATCTGTTGTAAGGGGCTCTCCGGGAGGAAGTGATCACGAGATCCTAATGTTAGAGTTAGTAAAACCATTTAAACCCGAATAGAAGAGAGTTCAGAGTCCCAGAGTATAGATCGAGGAGTAAAAGATCCTAATACCACCCAAATGGCAACGTGGGCCCATAAGGCACACAACCATGTTAGTAAAACTTTTTTAGTGACTAGACTCGACTTCGGCCAAGGAGTGTGGAAGGGGGATTCCTACAGGCAGTCGGCTCTGATACCAACTTGTGATGCCCCCGATTTGACCATACACTAATCATACACGCAAACGTGTACGATCAAGATCAGGGACTCACGGGAAGATATCACAACACAACTCTACAAATAAAATAAGTCATACAAGCATCATATTACAAGCCAGGGGACTAGAGGGCTCGAATACAAGAGCTCGATCATAGATGAGTCAGCGGAAGCAACAATATCTGAGTACAGACATAAGTTAAACTAGTTTGCCTTAAGTAGGCTAGCACAAACTGGGATACAGATCGAAAGAGGCGCATGCCTCCTGCCTGGGATCCTCCTAAACTACTCCTGGTCGTCGTCAGCGGGCTACACGTAGTAGTAGGCACCTCCCGAGTAGTAGTAGTCGTCATCGACAGTGGCGTCTGGCTCCTAGGCTCCATCGTCTGGTCATGGCAATCGGGTATAGAAAGGGGGAAAAGAGGGAGCAAAGCAACCGTGAGTACTCATCCAAAGTACTCGCAAGCAAGGAGCCACACTACATATGTGTGCATTGGTATCAAATGGAATAAGGGTATCTTATGTGGACTGAACTACAGAATGCCGGAATAAGAGGGGGATAGCTAGTCCTATCGAAGAATACACTTCTGGCCACCTCCGTCTTGTAGCATGTAGAAGAGAGCAGAAGGTAAGTCCACCAAGTAGCATCGTGTAGCATAATCCTACCCGGCGATCCTCCCCTCGTCGCCCTGTTACAGAGTGATCACCGGGTTGTATCTGGCACTTGGAAGGGTGTGTTTTATTAAGTATCCGGTTCTAGTTGTCATAAGGTCAAGGTACAACTCCAAGTCATCTTGTTACCGAAGATCATGGCTATTCGAATAGATTAACTTCCCTGCAGGGGTGCACCACATTCCCAACACGCTCGATCCCCTTTGTCCGGACACACTTTCCTGGGTCATGCCCAGCCTCGGAAGATCAACACGTCACAGCCCTACCTAGGAACAATAGAGAGGTCAGAACACCGATCTAAATCCTATGGCGCAGGGGTCTGGGCCCATCGCCCATTGCACACCTACACATTGCGAGGGCGGCCGGAAGCAGAACTAGCCCCCTTAATACAAGAGCAGGCTTACGGTCCAATCCGGCGTGCGCCGCTCAGTCGCTGACGTCACGAAGGCTTCGGCTGATACCACGACATCGAGTGCCCATAACTGTTCCCGCGTAGTTGGTTAGTGCGTATGGGCCAGTAGCCAGACTCAGATCAAATACCAAGATCTCGTTAAACATGTTAAGTATCCGCGAACGCCGACCAGGGCCAGGCCCACCTCTCTCCTAGGTGGTCTCAACCTGCCCTGGCGCTCTGCCATAAACTAACAGTCTGGGGCCGTCGGGAACACAGGCCCACCTCTACCGGGATGGAGCCACCTGCCCCTTCAGCCCCATCTCCGAACAGTATCATAAGTAATGTAACAGTATAAAGTATATAGCATATGCCCGTGATCACCTCCCGAGTGATCACGACCCAGTAGTATAGCATGGCAGACGGACAAGAGTGTAGGGCCACTGATGGAACACTAGCATCCTATACTAAGCATTAGGATAGCAGGTAAAGTGTCAACAGTTGTGGCAACAATGACAGGCTATGCATCAGAATAGGATTAACGGAAAGCAGTAACATGCTACACTACTCTAATGCAAGCAGGAGAGAAGAGTAGGCGATATCTGGTGATCAAGGGGGGGGCCGCCGGCAGTCTCGGGGTCTATCGGAAAGAAGTAACGGAGGGGAACACAATAAATAATAGAGCAATCAAATGTAACACAAAGCAAGATGCGGCAATATGTTGTGCTAGGGGTGACCTAACGTAGGGACAGGTGATACCGGCGAAGGAGGGAAACATCCGGGAAAATATCCCCGATGTTTCGCGTTTTCGGACAGATGAATCGGATGGGGAAAGTTGCGTGTTCGCTATGCTAGGGATGTGTGGTGGACGAACGAGCTGCGTATTTGGATTTGTCTCGTCATTCTAAGCAACTTTCATGTACAAAGTTTTTTCATCCGAGTTACGGATTATTTTATATGATTTTCAAAGTTTTAATGAATTTCTGGAATTATCTAAATTCGAAATAAAATGGGTAAAATGCTACGGGTACACAGAGAGTGTACCGAGAAGTTCACCTCTTAGGCTGACAAGTGGGGTCCAGTTGACCGCACAGTCAGCAGTCAATTGGGACCGTCGACTGGTCAAAGGGGTCAATGGGACCCACATGTTAGTGGCAGATAGATTAAACTAACCTTATCTATCTAAATAGTGCACCCGGTCCATGTGTCATTGACTGTTAGGTAATTAACCAAGTTAATTAGTCTAGTTAATAGATTAGTTAAGTTAAATAGCTAATTAGGTTACTTAAATAGGTTTAATTAATTAATTAATTATATTTCTTTAGTCCTTTTTTGTTTTCATTGTTTAACAGGGGCGGGCCCCACGTGTCAACGGCCCAGGGCCTTAGTGGGCGCCGGGACGCCTGGACCCGGGCGCGGGCGGGAGGGCCGGCGGCGAGGCTGGGGCGCCAGGCGCGGGTTGGCCGTGACCACGGCGAGGCCCTCCTACTGGCTGCGGCAGGAGGAGACGGCGACGAGTACGCGCGGCGGACATGGGTGGTGCGGGGCAGGAAACGCAGTCGGGCGGCGTGGGCGGAGGCGTGGGTCCGGCGGGAGCAGCGGCGGTGGGCGCGCACAGGGATGGTGCACAAGCCAGTGGCGGCGCGCTGGCGCTAGGGAGCGGCCAGTGGGCGCGACGCATAGCATAGAGCAACGCAGGGGAGAAGCAGTAGCAGTAGGCGGCAATGCGAGGCAGGGGAGGGTGATGCCATGGGCGGCGACCGTGGGGCTCCAGGGACGCGGGGGGGGGGTGCGGTGACTACGGCGACGATGGACATCGCGGGCGCAGTGCGTGTGGGAGCCAGAGGGAAGGGGGTAGAGGGAAGCCTCACGGGGGTGCGTAGGGACAAGGGCAACGGGGGGCGAGGACGAGGACGAAGACGGCCGGCGCAGGGAAGGAAGCAGGCTAGCGACGGCGGAGCGGTCCTGTGACAGCGTCGTGCGGCGGCGGGGTTCGTTCCCCGATCCTGATCTGGATCGGGGGGGAGGGGAACGACGTAGTGGAGGAGTGGGGTGGATGGGGCGGTTAGGTTTTGGGCTAGCAGGGGTTATGGGGGGAATGGGTGGCCGGTTGGGCCTGGCTAGCCCAGTGTTTAGCTGGGCCGAGGACCAGCAAGGTGGGGTCTTTCTTTTATTCATTATTGTTTTATTTTTATCTTTTATTTATTTATTTCTTTTCTGTAGTGTTTTATTTTTAGTTTCTTTTTAGGTTAGTTTTTTAAAATATAAAAGCAAGTCTTGATTTAGTATTAGAGTTATGCTACTGCCCCATTAATTTTGGGCAACTAAATAAAATGTCTTAACATTTATTAATTGCAAAAGAAAATTTAATTAATTGTTTTGCTACTATTTTATTTCACTTAGTGCATCTAATCATATTATAAAAATGTGGTTTCACCACCATAATTACTTAGGATTTATTCGTCAACTTTAGAACATTTAATTGCTGACATTTGAAGACTTTTATTGTTTGCTTGATTTTGAATGGGATTTGATGCATCGCGCGGTTAACAATAGTAATCGTGGTGACGTGGCATCATTAGCGGAGGTTCACTTTAGCTTAATTATCCAGGCGTCACAGTAGATGAGGCGCTTGGGCCCGACTGCACTCAGGGCGTCGGCACGGGCGTCCTCCGCCACCCTCACGGCCCTCGCACGAACCTTCTGCCAAAGAGCCAATTGCCTGACTCTCTCGGATGCGACATAGGCCTCCCATGCAGCTTGTTCCTTGGTGCGCTTCTCTTCCCCGGCCTTCTTCTCCGCCTCTATTTTGGCGCGCTCTACTGGAGGCAAAGCCTCCCACAAGGCGACATCCATTTCTTTCCAAAGCTCCTCAAGGCTGGGGGGGGGGGCTCGGCGGGCGGCGCGGCGTTCTTCTCGTAGCGGGGAGCCGACGTGTCCTCCGACGCACGTGCCGGCGAGATTGGGAATGCTGACGCGTCCACCTCGACGCGTCGCGGCGAGGAGCGGAACACCGACGCGACCTCCTCGACTAGTGGCGGTGAGGAACGAAATGGCGATGCATCGCGTCGCGGCGAGGAGCAGAACACCGACGCGTCCTCCTCGACTAGTGGCGGCGAGGAATGGAAGGGCGACGCGTGACCATCCGTGCGGTGCAGCGAGGGGCGCCTAGGACTTGGGAGGGGCGATGCCATGGTGGTCGATGCGAGAGGGAGCCAGGGAGGGGGAGGAGATAGCGATGAGAGTGAACGTGAGGGGGAGGAGATAGCGATGTCGTGGGAGGCACAGTATTTATAGCGAGCAATGGCACACCTACGTAAGATATGGACTGAGTTGCACTGACTTAACTGCAGGTCCAGTTGCGTCACTGACATGTGGGCCAGGCCCCTGTTGGGCCCATATGTCAGTGAGCCAATGCACCTGCAGTTAAGTAACAGCTACGTGAGCATATTTGTTGGAGTAAATTACGGGCGAGGGAAGGGGTGGAAATATTGCTGGTCAGAACAGATTGGACGAGCGCGGGGGGAGGAGAGTCATGCATGCAGATTTTTTCCATGCGGGGTGGAGTGGTGGGACCACTGGAGGGAGGAGAGTCTGGCAGGCATATTGTTTCCACACATGGAGAGGAAAAGATTTGGAGACGAACGGGCTTCCTGCAGGTATGGGCAACAGTGCATAATAAGTCTCATCTTGCATGCCGGGCTAGGTATAGTCTCAAGTCATTAAAAACATACACGCCCCATGCATGTTCATATTTCAAGGTGCACTAAATTATTGCATGCGATGATTAAGGCTGGCCATAATGGTGGTATCTTAGCTGGTATCATGCACATGGGAATAGCAAACATGCTGATGTGGCAAAGAATTAAAGAAGAGAGGGGGGTTAGAGTAACTAGTGTTCATGCATGCATTGGTAAACACATTTTTTGTGAAGAACTACAAAAACTATTCCACCGCCTCTATCTTGCTAAGAGTAGGTCAAAATTTTGAATCAAGCCCTTTAAACTAGAAGGGAGGTAGCAGTACTCTAATAGCTAACCTTGGCCCTGTTTGGATCCATGTGTTAGAGTTAGTTTGGGTTAGTTTGAATTCAACTAACCCCAAAAAATCTAACCCACCCAAGGGGTGCTTATTTGGGTTACTCCCTCAGTCTAGGTGTGTAAGTCATCTTACGTTGTGCACCGCGACCAAGGAGGAGAGGAAAACAAGAAAACTTAATGTCTTTTTGCTAATTAATAGCATTGCATGCAATGAACTAACCACTGCATGTCATGTTTGGCAGTCTCAAGTCATTGAAAGCATGCACCGCCCACATCTCTTATTGGTTGATATGTCACAAAACAAGAAATGATATTGTAGATATTGATATTTTTAGTACTTATAAATTTGGTCAAACACTTTGCAAACAGTTGACGGAAGTAAAAAGGACCAGAGGGAGTATCATGCATGCGGAGTAGGCAAAAAAATTGCTCATTTATAGACGGTCGAACTCTCAAAGGGCGCGACCGCACGAGGGAGGCAAAGGTCGTGGGAGGCGCGATGGTTGACGGAATTAAGTGAAGTTACCCATGCGCTGGCATGGCATGCGAACAGGAAGAAGCTATACCGTCAGGCCTACGATATGTGTCTAGTAGACATGACATCGAGTGGGTCCCACATAGTTCTCAAGAACTCTTTGGGGACTTGAAGCCGTTTATCCACCGGGCAAGCCAGCAACCCCACACCGTTCGCATGCCCTACTCGTCCCCGTCTTCTACTAGTACAGTACCTTACAACAGTTGACTCCCAGTCATCCCGTCCTTTCACATTACGGCAGTTCCACTAATCCTAACCCTCCTCCCAAATACATGGCGTCCCAAATCTCCATGATCGGCGGTGAGTACAACGTTAGAACCATCACCGGTGATGAGTTCGACGTCATCTACACCCATTCTTTCGCAATGGTGAAAGAATTCCTTGCTCGCTTCAAACGCATGTTTGAAAACTCAAATGATGAGTGGGTCGCTGGGCTAGATGTTGAGTACACCACAGTCCTGGGAAGCGAGAAGAAAGTAAAGGAGGCAGAGAATAAGAAGCCCGCAGTGATCCAGGTTTGCGTGCATGACTTATGCTTGGTCTACCACATATGCCATGCTGGCGTTGAGTGCGAGGAATTTAAGAAGTTCCTCAAGGGCGGCCGAGTCAAATTCGTTACTGTAGACTTTAGGAATGACAAGGAAATCCTGGGTCAGATAGGCCTCGTTGTAGGCGACCCCTTCGACCTCCAGAAGGAAGGGTTGGTGTCCTCCTCTCAGCCTTCAATGCTGACCCTGGCAGCAACCATGATTGATCGTTCATACGCTAAACTGAAGAAACCTCATCACGAGTTTCATCATGCATGGGATTCGAAGATATTAGATGAAGATCACATCCTGTACGCAGCAATGGATGCCTACCTTTGTTTAAATATCTACAAGGGTTGGATGAAGAAGCAGAGCCCAGTGTCCGGTTCAAGCAAAGAAGCATCAGCGAAGAGGAAGAGGGATGAGGACGAAGTTGGGGACGTGGACTCGGACTACGAGTAGGTGGCAGTGCCGTTGCTCATGCTGGTTCTACTGCAGTGGCAAGTGGACTAGTTGGTTAGTTTATTTTCAAGGGTGTGTTGTGCTGAGGCCCCAACAGAACTATGTTTATGTTCTTTCTCGTTATTTGAACTCTTTAGTACATACAGTAGTACTAGTACTATGTCTTACTATTGTTCTTCTTGCAGTTGGTACTACTGCTCGTATCTTTGTGTTCCTACTGTAGTTAATACGTTCGTACTAGTAGTATAATTTGGGTCAGTCGATTTGTGAAAGAAGTTCGACGGAGTGAAGGAAGAAGACGGCAGGGTGCCCATGATCTATCTTATGAGTGTTGGGTGTGGAATGTAGTTCGCCGGAAAAAATGGATCGTGCCCGGGGTTAAATGGATGGCAGGGGTGGGGGAGCATGGCGGTGGCAGGCGGTTCAGGGGAGGGCGCGGTGGCGGCGGCAGGCGGTTAGGCGTGTGGCGGGCTGAGAAGATGAACTGTGCATCTATTTCGGAGGTTGAAGAAGCCCTTCTAGCCATCCATGTTGCATCAAACGGCTCACAAGTGTCGACTGACCCAAATTGCTCCTTCATATTGCAGGATCCACGTGGCATTCAAGGTCTCGAAGGTAGATTTCGTGTCCGCACCCGGTTTGCGGGCTTGACGCGCACGCGACCGGCTTCCGCCGCGACAGCCACCATGCGCGCCTCCTCCCACTACAAAAAAAAGACACATCCGTGACATTTTGGGCCGAACGAATTTTTTTTCTATCATACATATGACACTTCTATGACAATAATTGTGACAAAACCCGGTATCATCATAGATGTGGTGGGCTCCTACTTCTATGACAAAAAATCATGACAGAAAATGGGCTTTTCGTCCTGGGCGGGCCGAAGACGCAGCTGCATGACATTCTTTGGGCCGTCCATGACGAAAAAAACCGTGGTAGAAGCGAGGGGGAGGAAAATTTCGGGGAATTCCCAGTTACGGTGGGAGGTCGGGGGCCGAGCGATGCACGTTTCTCTCGTACACGTACGCACATGTGTGCGAGGCATTGGCTCTAACTGAACCCGAGCGAGGCGTTGGGCTCTAACTGAACCCGAGCGATTGCACTGCAGGCTACGCGTTACTGAACCCGAGCGATCGATCGATGGCTGTTAACTGAACCCGATCAAGCGATTCCTTGGCTACTGCTGCTAACTGAAGCCGATCGATGGGATGAACAGTGAGCGTTGCAGGGGGGTTTGGATGAACAGTGAGCGGTGGCGTTGCCTCTGGATGAACAAGACCCCGTGGTGTGGTGGAGGGCTGGATGAACAGCAGACGGTGGAGGGGTGCCCGTGGAGGGGTGGATGGACAGGACCTCGTGGTGTGGAGGGCAGGATGAACAATAGACGGTGGAGGGGTGCCCGTGGAGGGGTGGTTGAACAGGACCCCGTGGTGTGGAGGGCTGGATGAACATTAGACGGTGGAGGGGTGGTTGAACAGTAGCCGGTGGAGTAGCGCACGGTGGAGGCTGGATGAACAGGAGCCCGTGGAGGCTGGAGGAGGTCGATGGTGGATGAACAGTAGCTCATGGAGGCTGGAGGGGGTCAACGGTGGAGATGAACAGTATCCCATGGAGTCCCGTTTTGCGGTACGCCACACCCCTCCCGATGAACAAGACCCCCGTTTCGACCGTAGCGCTCCAACACAAGTCCGTTTCCTCTGTTTTGCGGTACGCCACACCCCTCCCGATCAACAGGACCCCCGTTTCGACCGTAGGAGGTCCGTTTCCTCCGTTTTGCGGTACGCCACACACCTCCCGATCAACAGGACCCCCCGTTTCGACCGTAGGAGGTCCGTTTCCTCTGTTTTGTGGTACGCCACACCCCTCCCGATCAATAGGACCCCCGTTTCAACCGTAGGAGGTCCGTTTCCTCCGTTGTGCGGTACGCCAGGCCTCGTTTCCATCGCCTCTTCCGTCCAAGCCCTCCCGATGAACACGACCACGCATTCCGTTCCGACCCATGAACACGACGACGATGCTGTTTCTCCGTTCCGACCCAGCCATGTACACGAGCCCTCACCGTACGTATGCGCGAGTAGGCGTTCGAGACCCCGCCCGTATGTACACATACGTGGCCGTATTTTCTTTCTTGCACCCTGGCCGTTGTACGTACGTGTACATGCTACGTGCGCGCCTCTACTACGACACGTGCGCGCCTCTACTACGACACGTGCGCGCCTCTACATCCACCAGTATATATGTACGTACACATTCTTGACCAGAATGACAATGCTACGTACGCTTCGACCAGGTGGGTCCCGACTGTCAGGCACTTCCTTGCGTGCGAAGGTGTAGCTGGTGGGTCCCAGCGGTCAGGGGGGAAACGTTTTTTCGTGAAATACGGTGGCTCGTCCGGTGGGTCCCTACTGTCAGGTGGAGGAAACATTATTTTCCGCGTAATAAGGAGGCACTTCCTTGCTGCGGCCGTGGACCCAGCTGTCAGCCTCTCCACGTACAGTCCACGTCCGATGGAAGTCGTTCCTTGACCATGTTAACCATGCCGCGCCGAGAGCACCAGGGCAGTGGACGACGGCGAGGCCTAGGAAGGGGACGACGCGGAGCCGGGGAAGACGCAACAGTGGAAGCCCGCGCGGAGAGGAGTACGAGGGTTCACTGGTTCGGCTGCGGTGTAAGGCTGCTGTCGCCGCAGAATAACAGGGGGTGTGGGTGAGTAGAGGGATGGCCTGGCCAACGGTGGTAGTAGTACGGGGCGGTGAGGCCTCTGCGGCATCACAACCGGCCGCCGGAGGCAGGAGCATGCGGCACGACCGGTGCTGCTTTGGGCGGCTGGAGCAAGAAGACCAGAGGTTGAAGAAGCACTACGGCTGTTGGATGCACATCGTACGGTCACTGGAGCTAGAATCGTTCATATTGACTAAAGTTGACAAAGGCCCCCGTCCCAGTCAACTTAGTAGGCCCACAAGTCAGCCTCCCACCATGGTGGGTCCCAGCTAGCAGGGGGAGTATTCATTTTTTGTGCGTAATAAGGAGGCACTTCCGGTGGGTCCGAGCTGACAGCGGGGGGAACGTTTTTTTCACGAAATACGCTGGCCCGTCCGGTGGGTCCGAGCAGTCAGGGGGCAACGTTTTTTCGTGAAATAAGGTGGCCTTTCCGGTGGGTCCCTGCTGTAAGGTGGAGGAATAATTATTTTGCGCGTAATAAGGAGGCACTTCCTTGCGGCCGCCTGGACCCAGCTGTCAGCCTCTCCACGTACAGTACTCTTTTGATGGAAGTCGGTCGTTGACCACGTTGACCACGCCGCACCGAGAGCACCAGGGCGGTGGTCTGGACGACGGCGAGGCCTAGGAAGGGGACGACGCGGAGCCGGGGAAGACGCATCAGTGGAAGCCTGCGCGGAGAGGAGTACGAGGGTTCACTGGTTCGGCTGCGGTGTGAGGCTGCTGTCGCCGCAGAATAACAGGGGGTGTGGGTGAGTAGAGGGATGGCCTGGCCAACGGTGGGAGTAGTATGGGGCGGTGAGGCCTCCGCGGCATCACAGCCGGCCACGGGAGGCAGGAGCATGCGGCACGACCGGTGCTGGTTTGGGCGGCTGGAGCAAGAAGACCAGAGGTTGAAGAAGCACTACGGCCGTTGGATGCACATCGTACGGTCACTGGAGCTAGAATCGTTCATATTGACAAAAGTTGACAAAGGCCCCCGTCCCAGTCAACTTAGTAGGCCCACAAGTCAGCCTCCCACGATGGTGGGTCCCAGCTAGCAGGGGGAGTTGAAAGTGCTTTATATCGACTAGAGGGGGGGTGAATAGGCGATTTTTATGAAAGTCTTCAAAACGTGAGAGTTATGAAGACAAACAGTGAAGATTATGCCTATTACTATGCAGCGGAAGTTAGATTACACTAGGCCAGCCATGGTCATGTATTCAATAGAGTGAAAGCGCAATGACAAACAGCTTCAGTGTAATAAGGATCAGGTAGGAAGAAGTTATGAAGCCGAACAAATCATACATTCATGTTGTGAAGACAAAAGATAAAGCAAGCATGCAATGGCTTCACAATGAATAACTGTAAGTGAAAGGAAGTGAAGATGAAACCAGTGACACGTTGAAGACAATGATTTGTTGGACCAGTTCCAGTTGCTGTGACAACTGTACGTCTGGTTGGAGCGGCTAGGTATTTAAACCAAAGGACACTCAGTCCCGGACACCTAGTCAAGGACACTTAGTCCAAGACACCCAGTCCTCACCGTTTTCTCCTTGAGCTAAGGTCACACAGACCTCGCTCAATCACTCAGGTAAGTCTTCAAGGTAGACTCCCAAACCTTCACAGACTTCGTTCACTGGCAATCCACAATTTCTCTTGGATGCTCAGAACGCGACGCCTAACCGTCTGGAGGATGCACAGTCCTCAAGTGTAATAAGTCTTCAAATCACACAGACACGAAGACTTAAGTGATGCCCAATTTACTCTGGCTCTGGGTGGTTAGGGCTTTTCTCCTCACTAGGAATTTTTCTCTCAAAGGCTTCGAGGTGGGTTGCTCTCAAACGACAAAAGCCGTGCACTGAAATCTGAGCAGCCAACCGTTTATGGTTGTGGGGGTGGACTATTTATAGCCACTTGGCAACCCGACCTGATCTGTCCGAAATGACCCTGGGTCACTAAGGAACTGACACGTGTACCAACGGTCGAATTTTGAGCTCACACGGCAACTTTACTTGGGCTACAAGTAAAGCTGACTTGTCTGACTCTTGGACAAGATTTTCTCTCAAAGTCTTCGCTCGAAGACATAGGATTTGAATTAGGCATCACTACAGTCATTCTGACTGGTTCTTTGGACCCCACTTAACAGTACGGTGATTCCTATGACAAACATAAATGAAATAAAACTACGAAGGATCTAAGTCTTCGAGTTCCATAAGCTTCATAGGGAGTCTTCTCATGTCATTGTCTTCAATATGAATATCTTCATAAACCACATGTCTTCAATGTCTTCGTACATTGTTTTAGGGGTCATCTCTGTGGTAATAAAACCGAATCAATGAGGGACTTCTACCTGCGTTTTCCTGTAATTCTCACAAACACGTTAGTCCCTCAACTAGGTTTGTCGTCAATACTCCAAAACCAACTAGGGGTGGCACTAGATGCACTTACAATCTCCCCCTTTTTGGTGATTGATGACAAACTAGTTGAAGTTTTCAACGGGGAACATAATTTGTGAAATAGTAAAGGAATTTGTCTTCATAAGTTGCAAGGGCTCCCCCCTGAAGATGTGCATATAAGTAATTTGCCTTTTGAATGCAAATGCACATGGCAGGTTGTACTTGTGGAGATCCACTTCAACTTATGATGACAATCCACTATGCATGTGAAAGTATATGAAGATAATGACATGCATAATGGAAAATGGACGTCTGCAGTAAGAGATGAGTGCGGAATTTATCGTCGCACATGCGGAATTTATCTTCGCATAACGGAGTGACAAGCAGGTAGCAGACGGCCATCAAGGCTAAGTGTTACAACTCAAAGAAGCAAATGTAGCAAAAACGGGAGTTGTAAGCACGAAGCAAAATGTAGCAAAATATAGAGGCACCCGCCCAAAGTGACCCGCTTGAAGACTATAAACATCATGCTTCTCCCCCTTTTGTCAGTGATGACCAAAAAGGTTTGAAGACATAGGGTTTTCTACGCGTTCCCAGGCGCAGCAGGGTCGGTGGAGTTGTTTGGTGGCGGTGCAGATGAGCTTGGTGCAGATTCGACGTGTGTTGAAGCAGGTGGAGATGATGTCGCGTCGTCGTCTTCTTCAATAATCCGGGCAGACACGGTGGCAGCAGAGGAAGAGAATTCTGACTCTTCAAGTGATGGTGTGCTTCGCATCACAGCTCTTCTTGGAGGCGTGGAGTCAAATTGGAATCTCTCTCTGAAGCCATCCTCTTGCAGTTCAGCTTCATTGCTCATCATGGTGAGGCCTTTCCAAGTGCGGCGACAGGTCTCGTGTGCGACAAACGCATTCTTGGTTGCCAGATTTCTGATGCGATTGACGTCTTGCATGATGCTTCTCATCTGCCGTTTGAGCCAGTCGTGATGCCTATCTTGCTTTTGGTGAAGAGCCACAAGAAGCTCTCGGTCATTGAGTGCTCGAGCGCGCTTCTTGGGTCTCTTGGCAGCTGTGCTGTCAGTGGCTTCAGTTGATGCAGGGGCACGTGTGGTGCCAGCCATTGGATACACTCGGGAGAGAGCTTCAACACCTTCAATATTTTGAGTGAAGCTCTGGTGTTCTGCATTTTGAAGACTTAATGGTTGCTTGCCAGGCTCTGGATATATTGCTTCAGCAGATGTGTCCACATCTGGCAAAAATATCCTATGGTTGCGGGCTGAGGGTTGATAGGAGATTGCAGAGTGAAGCTTGATCAGCCTCATAACCCAAGGAGCATAGAACTTTAATCCAAACAGTTCTGAGGCAGACGCTGCAAAGTGACGGATGAAGA
Organism: Triticum urartu; assembly: GCF_003073215.2. Classification (NCBI taxonomy): domain Eukaryota; kingdom Viridiplantae; phylum Streptophyta; class Magnoliopsida; order Poales; family Poaceae; genus Triticum; species Triticum urartu. The sequence continues at coordinate 233,561,343 of NC_053022.1, forward strand.
GATCCTGTGCATTGAAGCATTTGCCATGTAGAATGCAGAAGATGAGAGTCTTCATTGCACCATCAATTGTCGCATATCGAGAGTGTCCCTTTACAGGCCATAGAGTCCGCCTTATGATATGATATATTGTTCTGGGCAAGTACTCTAAGTCTTCAACGAAGAACCTAGTTGGATAGGGTGCATTAGGAGGCAGTGGCTTCATCATTGAGAGCATCTGACTCATATCTGGCTCAGGACGCTGAAATATGCTCTCAATTGCTTCAGCATGGAGTTGGCACCCCTCTTCAAAGAATTCGCCAGGAGTGGGAAGGCCGGTAAGCTCAATTAGGTCGAAAGCATTGGCTTCATGATGGATATTGCCTGTCATCCACTCCAGAATCCATGTCTTCGGATCTCTGTTATAGCCTTTGATATGCAAAGTGGCATAGAACTGGAGCAGAAGCTCTTCGTTCCAGTGCTCTTCATCAGTGATAAATGGCAGCAAACCCACTTGCTTGAAGCAATCCTGTGCTTCTTCCAGACCAGGCAGACCAGCAACAGCTTCAACCTCAAGGCGCTTGTGAGGAAAGATGCGGCCTTGGTTGTATAGGATGCATGAATAATAGCTGCGCTGTTGATGGCTCCAGAACCTATCTGATACAATCCGTTCCCTTGAATAAGGGTTCTTGGAGCGGTCGAAAAACGTGTTATCTGCCCTGAAGCCGTTGATGTTGAAGGAACCAGGAGCTGATGCAGGACCTGGGAACCTTGGCAGTCGTGGGATCAGCTTCTGGACCTGGGGTCTGTACGCAATATGATAGTTGAATTGTGGTCCTGCAGCAGACTCAGGCACAGAATGTTCAGGAGCAGTAGCTTCATTGTCTTCTGAAGCTATTGTTGGGTTGGGCTCCACATTTGCTTCGGCGTTGTTTGTGGCAGCCTCAACATTTGCAGACTCAGGCACATTCTCCTGGAGAACTACTTCTTGTTGGTGTGGGGGAGTTGGAGCTTGTGGTGTCTCTGCATGCTCTTCGGCTGATGCAGCCGGAATGTCATCAACAGCCTGAGCCCTTGGCCCTTTGCGAAGCCTACGGAATTTGGGCGACACTTGTGGAGTTGCAGTGGGCTGTGGCTCATCTTCCTCCTGTGGGCGATCTGCCCACGATGCATCTTGTGTGATTGGCGTCAATGGACGACCAATACTGATCAGTTCGCTTGTCTCAAGCTGAGGAAGGGCTGCATCACCTTGCACATTGTCTTGGAGACCAATGTCTTCAGCAGCGTAGGGTTCGTCTGCTGGAATGTCTTCAGTGTTGGGTTCATGCACAGTCAACTGACGATCTGCGTCAGGATAGCGGACGGAGAGGGGTTCAACTGTCAAGGGCTCTGTGGGAGCAGCCCGAGATTTCTTGGTCTTGCGCTTCTTGATGATGGGTTCAGAAGGAGAGGCTTCAGAATGTTTTCTCTTCTTAGCTTCAGCCTCTGCAGTCCGTGTCTTCTTGTGCTGTGAGGCGGTTGATCGACTCTTTGGCTTCGAGCCAGTCGTTGCAGCGGGGAAGACAATCAGAGCAGTTTCTGACCTTGGCGCTTCAGGTTCAGGCACAGCAGCCTTCTTTTTCTTCTTCGCGGCCATCCTGGGGTCAATGCCAGGACACCCAAGTGCCTTGCGTTTCTCTGCCTCATTGTAGGCCTGCACGCAGCGATCAGCCAAAGTCTTCATGCGTTCTCGCGAGCCTTGAGCTTCGGCACGCGTCTTCAGGAAGTTCTCTTTCAGCTCGTGCAACATGATCTTGAAGTTTCTCACTTCTTGCACACTGAGCTTGGCCACGTGCTTCTTGAACTGATCCTTTTCATAATCAATTTTCTGCTTCAGTTCTACAATGCGCTGGGCTATTGCAAGTTCTGAAGCAATTGCGCCTTGAAAAGCAACGCTGAGGCCTATGGGCAGCTGCAAATCGTTGAAGCTGATGTCCGGTGAGGCAAACCATTCATCGATGAAGTTGTGGATGATGGCGACATCAAACAGAGGCAGATTGTTGAAGATTTCAGCCTCCTCCTTGCTCTTGATGAGCTGCTCAAGAGCATCATCTCCAAGATCTTCATCGCTTGAGAGATCAATGGCTTCGCAGCGCAGAATGTCAGCAGCTGTGAGCTCTTTGCCTGTGTGTGGCTGAGGCTTCTTGGCTTCTTGGGGCTTGGACTCGTGATAAGCCTTCTGACTGCATACTGGCAGGAGGTGCAGTTGCTAAAGGCTTCACTCTTGCGATCTTGGGAGAAGCGGCTGGCTTTGAAGCTTTTGGCTTCTTCTGCTTCGGCTTCGGCGCAGCAGGGGTGTCATCTGACTCAGTATCTGCTGGAGGGTCATTCACAGCAGTCCCTTGGACTAGGATGCGAGTGATGAGGCCTGCAAGATTGGCATACGGCCTGATGATATTGGGATCGGCGTTGCGTGTGCCATCTGCCCTTGGTGAGGAGGGACCAGGGTTGAAGTCAAGCCCAAATTTCTTCTTGTTTATCTTCGCTGACTGTTGTGCAAACTGAAAGTTGCGCTTGAAGAGATTATCATCGCGGCACCAGAGAAGTGATGACGGATGTGCCTCAGCTGGCTGTGGTCCTCTCACCATGCATGGATAGAAGCCTTGAGCAATGGTTTCGACTCTGGACCTGGGTACGAGATTTTTGTATAGTACGTCTCCCCACGGTCTCTTGATGGCGCACTTCTCCGCATATTCCTGAGTGACGAAGCGGTAGTGGAACCATTGCTCTGCCCAATATCTTCGAATCCATTGGATTCGTGTCTTGCGCTGACCATAGCTTTCTTCAGGATCAGTTTTGTACATCTCTGCCAATTCATCAGGCAGATCTTTGGACGTTTCACCACGTCGCTGTCTGCCTCCCTTCCTTGCTGCTGTTTCTGAAGCCATGAATAACTTGGAAGGCTTCAAGATGTTCAAAGGCTTCAAAGGCTTCCTTTTGCAAGAACTGGCTTCAGGAGAGTTGATGTGATGCTGCAAGTACTCTGCAAATGAATGCAGACTATGAGAACAAAAGGATTCTCCCACGGACATGTACCTGTGACAGCATTAAGGTGCGAGGGAAGGGGAAGAGGTCATATGCATTCTCAGAAGATTTTGAAGATAAATCGGTTTAGAAGACATAGACCTCATTGTGCGAAGACATTCACTCACAGATAAGAAGTTGGTTCCAGATTTGTACGAACCCACAGATCAGTACAAGTGAGGAATCTAACTACCTTATGAAGCACAAGTGAATATACTAGGCATGTCATGAGATGTAGCAAGATAACTAACAGATGTGAAGAGAAACTCCTTATGGCAGAAAGTGACTTAGCTATGGGATCAAAAGAGGTTGTAAAAAGAGGTTTTATTTACCACACTTGGAACTGCTAGACGAAGTGAGAGTTGAGGCCGAGCAGTTCGATCCTCCGTGCCCTAACTTGGTGACGGAAGACACCTACGGCGACGGCGGAGAGAGCGATGTCCGCTGTCGGCGTGAAAACGGTGTCGGAGAGGTTGCAGTAGTGAAGCGCTTTGTCGCCGGCGTTGTCGAGTGCTAGCGGTGGCGCTAGGGTTCGTGCGAGGGTGGAAGAAGGAGATAATGACCGCAGTGAATCGTGTATTTATAGGGATAGAGGCGGCACTGCGCTATTACGCAGGTACCCCTGGCGGTTCGCATTTGAGGCACGCGTGGCCAGTTAGAGGAAGATTGGGATTTGATCCACGTCCCACGCACGCCTAAATTGTCGGGCGGTCGTTCCTGCTTCTCCGGATCTTATGTGGAGGAATGAGCATTAAAAACGGACTTTTATGGTTGTCACTATGTCTTCAGCTGACAAGGACACAGTGAAGACATTTGACAGTTTCAACAGAATGCATATGACTTGGAGAGATAGAGTTTGATATAGAAAGCATAGAGAGGTTAGGGTCCGATCACATTCACTTAGTTCAAAAGATTCAACCAAGAAGACATAGCTATAAGTGAATGCTGTAGAGGACAGAACATCAGTACATATATATATCCATATAATCAACGCAGTGAAGATAATCATGAAGACATATTGAGAATGAAGCCAAACCAAATGTGAAGACATTGAGAGGTAACGCCATGAGAGAAACACTTCAAAATGGAACGTTTGGTGGTGGCATTACCCACCGTATAGGAAGTATTAGACCCAGACACGGCGCACAATTATCGTGGCGCTCCGAAGTCAAATTCCACATTAATGTATTCACACTTAGAATGTATGTCTTCATTGTTTGAAGATATACGCTACTTCGTGTGTTGCACATCTAAGTCATCAATATGCTTAAGTGTTAGGATGTGTGCCTGATCACAGGACATTTGAGGATTCCAAGATATTTAGCTCACACCGTAACTTGCAAAATCTCTTCTCATCCAAGGGCTTGGTGAAGATATCTGCCAATTGCTCTTCAGTGTTGACGTGTATGATATCAATGTCTTCCTTCACAACATGATCTCTGAGAAAGTGATGACGAATTTCAATGTGCTTTGTCTTCAAGTGCTGAACTGGGTTGTTGGCAATCTTGATGGCGCTTTCGTTGTCGCAGTAAAGTGGCACTTGCTTCAGATGAATGCCATAATCCTTGAGTGTTTGCTTCATCCACAGAAGCTGAGTGCAGCAAGATCCAGCAGCAATGTATTCAGATTCAGCAGTGGAGAGTGATACACAGTTCTGCTTCTTTGAAGACCAACATACAAGTGATCGTCCTAGAAAGTGACATGTGCCTGATGTAGACTTGCGATCAACTTTGTCACCAGCATAATCAGCATCCGAAAATCCAACCAAATCAAACTCTGAGCCCTTTGGATACCATAATCCTAGAGTTGGGGTGTGATCCAAATATCGAAGAATTCGCTTCACAGCTAAGTGATGCGACTCCTTTGGTGTCGCTTGAAATCGAGCACACATGCAAACACTAAGCATGATATCTGGCCTAGATGCACATAAATAAAGCAAAGACCCAATCATGGAGCGGTATACCTTTTGATCGAACTCTTTACCATTGTCGTCGGGACCCAGATGATGCTTGGCTGGCATTGGTGTTGTGAAGCCTTTGAAGTCTTGCATACCGAACTTCTTCAGGCACTCTTTAAGATATTTCTCTTGAGATATGAAGATGCCGTTGCGTTGTTGCCGTATTTGAAGACCGAGGAAGAACTTCAGCTCCCCCATCGTGGACATCTGATATTTCTCTTGCATCATATATCCAAACTCTTCACTATACTTCTGATTGGTGCAGCCGAAGATAATGTCATCCACATATATTTGGCACACAAACAGTTCACCATCATATGTCTTCGTGAAAAGAGTGGGATCCAGGGAACCAGGTATGAAGCCTTTGCTTTTCAGAAAGTACTTGAGTGTATCATACCAGGCCCTAGGGGCTTGTTTGAGGCCATACAGTGCCTTGTTGAGCTTGTATACCATATCAGGATGTTTTGGATTTTCAAAGCCAGGTGGTTGTGCAACATACACTTCTTCTTCAATCTTGCCATTGAGAAAGGCACTTTTCACATCCATCTGATAGAGAAGTATGTTATGATGATTTGCATAGGCCAGCAGTATGCGTATGGCTTCAAGCCTAGCCACAGGAGCAAATGTTTCATTGAAGTCAATGCCCTCCACTTGAGTATATCCTTGAGCAACGAGACGAGCTTTGTTTCTGACAACTTGACCATGCTCATCTTGCTTGTTGCGGTATATCCATTTGGTGCCTATTATGTTGTGCTTCCGTGGATCAGGATGCTTAACCAGTTCCCATACATTATTCAGCTCAAACTGTTGAAGCTCTTCTTGCATAGCTTGAATCCATTCAGGTTCCATGAAGGCTTCTTCAACTTTCTTGGGTTCTGATATTGAGACGAATGCGAAATGCCCACAGAAGTTTGTTAGCTGAGTTGCCCTTGAACGAGTGAGTGGACCAGGTGCATTGATGCTGTCAAGTATTTTGTCAATTTGTACTTCATTTGCAACACGAGGGTGTGTGGGGCGAAGACTTTGCTCTTGCTGATCTATGTGGTCATTTGAAGGTATATCTTCAGGCTGAGCATTGTCTTCATGTGGATCAAGTGCTGAGATGATAAGTTCTTCTTCAGGATGAGCTTCACAAGGTACAATTTCTCCAGTTCCCATAAGCTTGATTGATTCATTTGCTGGAACTTCATCTAGCACATTTGGCAATTGCTCTCTTTGTGATCCATTGGTTTCATCAAATCGCACATCCACTGTTTCAACCACTTTGTAGTGGAAGAGATTGAAGACTCTGTAGGAGTGCGAATCCTTTCCATATCCAAGCATGAAGCCTTCATGTGATTTTGGTGCAAACTTTGAGGTGTGGTGTGGGTCCTTGATCCAGCATTTTGCGCCAAATACTCTGAAGTAACTGACATTTGGCTTCTTGCCAGTTAGGAGTTCATAAGATGTCTTGTTCAGAAGCTTGTGAAGATAAACACGATTGATTGTATGGCATGCAGTATCAATGGCTTCAGTCCAGAATTTTCTTGGAGTCTTGTATTCATCTAGCATTGTTCTGGCCATCTCAATGAGTGTTCTGTTCTTGCGTTCGACGACGCCATTCTGCTGTGGCGTGTATGGAGCTGAGAATTCATGTGTGATGCCCAAGGTATCCAGATATGTATCAAGGCCAGTGTTCTTGAATTCAGTGCCATTGTCACTTCTGATGTGCTTTATCTTGGCGCCAAAATTGTTCATAGCTCGATTTGCGAAGCGTCTGAAGACATCCTGCACTTCAGTCTTGTAAAGGATTATGTGCACCCAAGTATATCTAGAATAGTCATCAACAATTACGAAGCCATAGAGGCATGCAGAAGTAGTAAAAATTGAGTAGTGAGTGGGACCGAAAAGATCCATGTGAAGCAGTTCGAAGGGTTGAGTAGTGGTCATGATTGTCTTCGAAGGATGTTTTGCCCTTGTCATCTTCCCTGCTTCACAGGCACCGCATAAGTGATCTTTCTTGAACTTGACGCCCTCGATGCCTATGACGTGCTTTTTCTTCGCAAGGGTGTGGAGGTTCCTCATGCCACCGTGCCCAAGCCTTCGATGCCAAAGCCAGCATTCTGAAGCTTTTGCAAGAAGACATACTGCAAGTTGTGGTCCTGCTGAGAAATCTACCACATACAAATCACCTTTCCTATACCCTTCAAACACTAGAGATTTGTCAGATTCCATTAGCACCAGGCAGTGATATTTGCCAAACATTACAATCATATTCAAATCGCAAAGCATTGAGACAGACATTAAGTTGAAGCCAAGGGATTCAACAAGCATGACTTTATCCATGTGTTGATCCTTTGAGATTGCAACTCTACCTAGACCCAATACCTTACTTTTACCAGTGTCAGCGAATGTAATGTGGCTCTTGTCGGATGGACGTAAAGTTGAGTCCATAAGAAGGCCTCTTCTGCCAGTCATGTGATTTGTACACCCACTGTCAATAATCCATTCTGAAGACTTTGAAGTCGCTGGTGTCGTACCCTACAGTGCAGTTAGGGGGATAGGCTTCACGAAGAGTGTTGTGAAGCATAAACATTTGACGAACCAGTGGGTTATGAAAACTTAGATCCAGATTAGGACTAATGGGGAGAGTAGCATGCGATTCAGGAATGAAGTACATAATGATGCCATTTGGGCAGTTTATCTTGCGCCCCACAAGATTTTTATGGTCCCCAGCAATAGCATCAGAAGATTTTGTTTTTGTGCTGGAGACCTTTCCCTGCAAAAGAGAGTTAAGCTTTCTTAACCACCCACATCTTCAAGGGTGGCTTAGAAGCTATGAGTCTAAGTGCAGCATCTGAGAATTTTGGCTTTGAAGCCTTAGCAAACAGTCTAGCAGGGGGACAATAATACTCATAGGCATAAGCAGAATAATTTTTGGTCATATGAACATGACGGTTCGATGAACCGCTCTCATATTCATATGCCTGAGTGTGGTTTCCCTGCAAAACATTTGCGTTAGTGTGACTCAGGTGAGTCCTCTATCTGTATGAAGCCTTTGGACCGAGGTTTGTCTTCTTCAAGTGAGGTGTCATGAAGACATTCACAGGAAGATTTTCCAGACATGTTTTCGGAACCCAGATCTTCTTCATAGGCGGTCCATTCCTGCAGTTAGTACCAATGTACCTGGCAAACACTTCACCATTCTGATTCTTAAACAGTTTATAGTTTGTATCAAAGGATTCATCAATGATAATTGGGTTAGCACAAGTGAAGCCAGATAAATTGGATGGATCTGCTGAAAGTTCCTTTGCAGCAACCCATGTAGTTTTGGGGTACTGCTCAGGTTTCCAGTAAGAGCCATCTGCATTGATTTTCCTCACAAATCCAACACCCTCTTTCCTAGGGTTACGATTCAGGATCTGCTTTTTGAGGACATCACATAATGTCTGATGCCCTTGAAGACTTTTGTACATCCCTGTTTCAAGCAATGTCTTCAACCTAGCATTCTCATCAGCAATAGCAGTGGTATCCTCAGCAGAGGGGTTAGTTACCACATCAACATTTGAAGATATTCGAACAGCAGTAGCAGTGGAACATTCAGCAACAGAATTAGCATTATCACGCTCAATGCATTTAAGACATGGTGGTTCAAATCCTTCCTGAGCGGGACTGATCTGTTCGGAGCGAAGTGACTCATTTTCCTTTTGAAGATCTTCATGATCCGCTCTCAACTTCTCAAGATCTTGCTTCTTTTGAAGATAATCATAGGAGAGCTTTTCATGAGTAGTTGAGAGAGTCTCAAGACGATCTTCAAGTTCCTGATACTTAACGTGAAGATTTTTTATGTCTTCAATTAAGGATTCAGAACGAGTCATTTCGGCACCCAACAGATCATCGCTTCTGTCTAACAGTTTTTGAATATGTTCCATAGCTTTCTGTTGTTCAGTTGCAATTTTAGCAAGTGTTCTGTAGCTAGGTTTTGAATCACATTCAGAGTCATCGTCACTAGATGTTTCATAGCGAGTAGTGCGTGTGTTTACCTTGGCACCGCGTGCCATGAAGCAGTAGGTAGGAGTGGAGTCGTTCTTGTCATTTGCGTCGGTGTCGGTGATGCAGTCATTGTCTTCAGTGTTGAAGATGGACTTGGCGACGTATGCTGTAGCCAGACTCGCAATGCCAGAATCAGACTCCTCCTCAGATTCCACCTCTGCCTCCTCAGAAGCGGACTCCTCCTCTGAATCCATTTCCTTGCCAACAAACGCACGTGCCTTGCCAGATGAGCTCTTCTTGTGTGATGAAGATTTTGATGAAGACTTGGAAGAAGACTTTGAGTGTTTCTTCTTCTTCTTGTCGTCAGAATCATATTCCTTGCTCTTCTTCTTCCTTCTGTTCTCATTGTCCCACTGTGGACACTCAGAGATGAAGTGCCCAGTTTTCTTGCACTTGTGACATGTTTTCTTCTTGTAGTCATGAGCAGAAGCTTCATCATTCCTTGAGCTTGATCGTGAAGATTTTCTGAAGCCTTTCTTCTTGGTGAATTTTTGAAACTTCTTCACTAGCATTGCAAGTTCTCTTCCAATGTCTTCAGGATCATCAGAACTGCAGTCAGATTCTTCTTCAGATGAGGAGACAGCTTTTGCCTTCAAAGCACGAGTTCACCCATAGTTTGGACCGTAGATATCTCTTTTCTCAGAAAGCTGAAACTCATGTGTGTTGAGCCTCTCAAGTATGTCAGACGGATCGAGTGTCTTGAAATCAGGACGTTCTTGAATCATCAAGGCCAGGATGTCAAACGAACTATCAAGTGATCTCAGCAGCGTCTTGACGATTTCATGTTTGGTGATCTCAGTGGCGCCGAGGGCTTGAAGCTCATTTGTGATGTCAGTGAGCCGGTCAAATGTGTGCTGGACATTCTCATTGTCATTTCGCTTGAAGCGGTTGAAGAGGTTGCGAAGAACACTGATTCTTTGATCTCTCTGGGTTGATATGCCTTCATTAACTTTGGAGAGCCAGTCCCAGACCAGTTTGGATGTCTTCAAGGCACTCACACGGCCATACTGTCCTTTGGTCAGATGACCACAGATGATATTCTTGGCAGTAGAGTCCAGTTGAATGAACTTCTTGACATCAGCAGCAGTGACACCTTCTCCAGCCTTGGGAACGCCGTTTTCGACGACATACCATAGGTCGACGTCAATGGCTTCAAGATGCATGCGCATCTTATTCTTCCAGTAGGGATATTCAGTTCCATCGAAGACGGGGCAAGCAGCGGAGACTTTGATTATCCCTGCAGTCGACATAGCTAAAACTCCAGGTGGTTAAACCGAATCACACAGAACAAGGGAGCACCTTGCTCTGATACCAATTGAAAGTGCGTTATATCGACTAGAGGGGGGGTGAATAGGCGATTTTTATGAAAGTCTTCAAAACGTGAGAGTTAGTGAAGACAAACAGTGAAGATCATGCCTATTACTATGCAGCGGAAGTTAGATTACACTATGCCAGCCATGGTCATATATTCAATAGAGTGAAAGCGCAATGACAAACAGCTTCAGTGTAATAAGGATCAGGTAGGAAGAAGTTATGAAGCCGAACAGATCATACATTCATGTTGTGAAGACAAAAGATAAAGCAAGCACGCAATGGCTTCACAATGAATAACTGTAAGTGAAAGGAAATGAAGATGAAACCAGTGACACATTGAAGACAATGATTTGTTGGACCAGTTCCAGTTGTTGTGACAACTGTACGTCTGGTTGGAGCGGCTAGGTATTTAAACCAAAGGACACACAGTCCCGGACACCCAGTCAAGGACACTTAGTCCAAGACACCCAGTCCTCACCGTTTTCTCCTTGAGCTAAGGTCACACAGACCTCGCCCAATCACTCTGGTAAGTCTTCAAGGTAGACTCCCAAACCTTCACAGACTTCGTTCACTGGCAATCCACAATTTCTCTTGGATGCTCAGAACGCGACGCCTAACCGTCTGGAGGATGCACAGTCCTCAAGTGTAATAAGTCTTCAAATCACACAGCACTGAAGACTTAAGTGATGCCCAATTTACTCTGGCTCTGGGTGGTTAGGGCTTTTCTCTCACTGGGAATTTTTCTTTCAAAGGCTTCGAGGTGGGTTGCTCTCAAACGACAAAAGCCGTGCACTGAAATCTGAGCACGCCAACCATTTAAGGTTGTGGGGGATGGACTATTTATAGCCACTTGGCAACCCGACCTGATCTGTCCGAAATGACCTGGGTCACTAAGGAACTTGACACGTGTACCAACGGTCGGATTTCGAACTCACACGGCAACTTTACTTGGGCTACAAGTAAAGCTGACTTGTCTGACTCTGGACAAGATTTTCTCTCATAGGCTTCGCTCGAAGACATAGGATTTGAATTAGGCATCACTTTAGTCATTCTGACTGGTTCTCTTCGACCCCACTTAACAGTACGGTGGTTCCTATGACACAACATGAATGAAATAAAACTACGAAGGATCTAGGTCTTCGAGTTTCAAAAGCTTCATAGGGAGTCTTCTCATGTCATTGTCTTCAATATGAATATCTTCATAAACCACCATTGTCTTCAATGTCTTCGTACATTTTTAGGGGTCATCTCTGGTAGTACAACCGAATCAATGATGGACTTCTACCTGTGTTTTCCTACAATTCTCACAAACACATTAGTCCCTCAACTAGGTTTGTCGTCAATACTCCAAAACCAACTAGGGGTGGCACTAGATGCACTTACAGGGAGTATTCATTTTTTGTGCGTAATAAGGAGGCACTTCCGGTGGGTCCGAGCTGACAGCGGGGGGAACGTTTTTTTCGCGAAATACGTTGGCCCGTCCAGTGGGTCCGAGCAGTTAGGGGGGCAATGTTTTTTTTGCGAAATAAGGTGGCCCTTCCGGTGGGTCCCTGTTGTAAGGTGGAGGAATAATTATTTTGCGCATAATAAGGAGGCACTTCCTTGCGGCCGCCTGGACCCTGCTGTCAGCCTCTCCACGTACAGTACTCTTTCAATGGAAGTCGGTCGTTGACCACATTGACCATGCCGCGCCGAGAGCACCAGGGTGGTGGTCTGGACGACGGCGAGGCCTAGGAAGGGGACGACGCAGAGCCGGGGAAGACGCAGCAGTGGAAGCTCGTGCAGAGAGGAGTACGAGGGTTCACTAGTTCGGCTGCGGTGTGAGGCTGCCGTCGCCGTAGAATAACAGGGGGTTTGGGTGAGTGGAGGGATGGCCTGGCCAGCAGTGGGAGTAGTATGGGGGCGGTGAGGCCTCCGCAGCAGCACATCCAGCCACGGGAGGCAGGAGCAGCCAGCACGACCGGCCCTGCTTTGGGCGGCTGGACCAAGAAGACCAGAGGTTGAGGAAGCACTACGACCATTGGATGGACATCGTACGCTCACTGAAGCTAGAAACGTTTATTATTGACTAAGTTGACAAAGCCCTTGGTATGCTCCAACTTAGTAGGCCCACAGGTCAGCCTCCGAAATGGTGTTCCCCAGATGTTAGGGGGAGGAATCATTTTTTGGGCGGCCAAAGCTAAGAATATCCGAAATTGAAGAGGAAGCACGACATCCGTTGGATAGACATCCAACGGCCACTGCTACTAGAACCGTGTGTTGACTATAATAAGTTGGCAAAGCCTTGCATACACGTCAACTTATTTTTTTAGGGGACGCGTCACTTAGTAGGCCCACAAGTGTATGGCAGAGAACTTATAGCCCATTTATGTTTTGTAAGAATGTACAACCCATTTTGTAATTCTAATGGAATTTACAACAGCCCATTTACAGTTTCTTAAAAGTACAACCAATTTTCTAGCTAGGACAATGATTAAAAATTTCAACCAACCGTTGAAGACAGAATTCAATAAAATTTCCCACATTTTGATGGGCTCCGAAATATTTTTATCCCGAAATTTCTAGTCAAATTAAATATAAATTTGTATTACGTAAAAATCTAACGAAACATTGCGCGCGCAACAATGAAAATTTAAGATTTTCAAAATCCATAAATAATATTTTATAAACTAATTTCGTGTTTGGTGCATTTTTTTATAGTTACTGCCCAGTTTCTATAATTACATCCCATTTATTATTTTTTAAAGCCCATTTTCCTGTTAAGCCTAATGCATCCCTCCTAGGAAAGATTTACAGCCCAGCGGGTATTCCTCAAAAACACGTATAGCTGGGCTATCCATTTTCATCTTGAAAAAATTAGTATCTGGGCTGGATATCTGGCCTGGGCTAGACGGGCCACAGCCCGCCCAGTTAATACCCTCCTCTCCTCAATACTGCTCGAGCTGCTTGGTCCCAGCTATCGGCCGCACCTTGTGCAATTCTCTCGTTTATATTGACTACATAGGTTGACAGTGGTGTGGGACCGTGATGTCAGCAAACCAGGAGAAAGCAAAAAAAATAGTTGTATATAATAAGGAGGCACTTGCGTACGTACAGCTATGGCCCTAGTGGGTCCCTAGTGTCATCTAGTCAAAATAAAGTCATCTCCTGAATCCTCATGTTCGTTGACGATGTTAACAATGCTTGGCGCCATGGCGAGCGCAACAACTCGAAGGACAACGGAGAGGGCCTCGCGGGCCCTACGGATGGTCTGATACAGCGCCCGCTACTTATTCAGGAAGCCAGGATCATCAGACACCTATGAGCACCTTCGAGAAACTAAGACGGCATGAAACGGTAAGGCCACGCTTAGGAGCTCTGGTTTATTTCAAACCTGTATTAACATACAAGTGTAATTTACTCATCATCGAAAACAACGTGTAAAATACAGGCGTAATGAAACCGAGGGCCCGAGGTTTGTAAGTAAAACCGGAGGGTTACGCGTGTAATTTGAGAGACCAGTGTATATTTTACGAGCACTGCTATATGGACGATATTACCAGACGATACATGCACGACATGCGTATCATGCCATCCATGGGCAAGGCTGAAACAGCAGCTAACGGCTGGATTAGCAATTGTCCGAGTGTCGTTCAGCGTTTTTATCGTGTTTCAAGTACTTCCGATATTTTACCAGTCGAAATCTACCAACCAAGCGCCTTCGCCCGAGACCATCTTCTTTAATTTACAAGCGTCAGTTTTACAAGCGGTTTTGGTTGGAAAACAATGATCCAATCACGGCCTAATATCATGAGTTGGTCGGAAGATCATATGGTTTCACGTCTAACCAACCCGACTTGTCGCATAGGCTATGAATGAAACATCAGACGATGAACTTCTTAAGCATGGAAACAACAGAAGAGGATGATCTTCTTAACAAGCAAATCACTGGCATTAGATCGACATGCAAAACAATATGAAGCATTATTCCCAGGAGGCACGGTGAATAGCTCGTGATGCCGCATGCCACAACATTCCAAGCTCAACTTTGCAATAAAACACAAGGCCTGACATTACATAGACAATATTCAGAACAAACTCTTAACACAGGAATATCTTAGCAGAGTAACTATCTACTTCTAAACTGAACACAGGAATAGGAAAAACACTTGATTCTTCTGGCTAACATCAATGAGCAAATTTTGACAAGGTTTTCCAATTCCAATATATTAAACTAACGTCTTCTTGCTAACATCAGTGATTAAACTTTGACATGCTTTTCCCATTCAAAATATGTAATGCCTATGATCATGGAGTCCTGTCGCTTCTTTCTAACATCAATGATTAAACTTTGACAAGCTTTTCCCATTCAAAATATGTAATGCCTATGATCGTGGAGTCCTGTCGCTTCTTGCTAACATCAATGATTAAACTTTGACAAGCTTTTCCCATTCAAAATATGTAATGCCTATGATCGTGGAGGCACTCCACGTGTTGTTAAATTGCCAATGGTCTCTGCAGACTAGTCATGTCACCGGTGTCTAATAATACTCTGTAAAGCTTCTCGGTCATTCCTTCTGTAATGTAGCGCAAACAGTGACCGCTTCTTTCTGCAAAGTGGAACGACCAACTGGACCCAGTAATGCAGCAGTTTGCCTTGGACACATTGGCTCCTTTTGTGCAGTTCAACTAAAATCGAAGTCGGAATAAAACCGAGCTTTAATTTTGATATCCTTGTAAGCAACAAAAGGTATAAGGGAAACAATTACTGAGAAATAACGGTTGATGACTTGTACTCCCAAAAGAAAAACATCTACTGATCTACCTTATCTTAATGGGAAACAAAGCAGGAGAGTAGCAATTCTCAATCAGTGTGATTCATTCATATTAACTGAGACATTATCTTAACAATGCCTTGTTTCAAGATGTATAAAGAACGAAAAAGCAGAAAAGTATCATTCCTAAAACAATGCGACTGATTCATTTTAACAGACACATTATCTTAACAATACCTTGGTTAAACATGTAGAAAGAACTACAAAGCAGGATAATACCATTTGTAAAAACTGTAAGTCTGTTACTGATATATAATAACAGAGACATTATCTGAACAATACATTTCTTAAACATGTACTCCGGCCGATCCCTAACAGGAATGGTACTCCTGCCGATCCCTAACAAGTGTTTGCAGTTTTGAACTAAGATTCAGTAGTTAATTCGGAGGAAGGTCGGTACTGACCATTCAAGACCAAGATTTGAAACAACTCGTGAGGAAGATCTCACGGAGATCTCAACACATATATGGAAATCCGGTCTCATTTTGTGCAGTTCCACCAAAATTGAGCGAAGCAAAATGTCGCAATAGCAACAAGTTGAAAAGATATCCCTGTTTTAACAGTGGCAAAAAAGGAATCAATTACTGGCCAATAAAGGAGGATGAAACATGCGGCCACAAAAATGGTAATCCAGCCAATCCCTAACAAGTGTTGCAGTTTTGAAATAATATTCAGTAGTTAATTCTGAGAGTGGCATCAATTACTGGCTTATAAAGTGGGTGATGCTGAATTTGTTGTAACAAAGCAACAAGCATCATGTCTGGGTTGGTCCCATTTTTGTTCACTACTTAATGGGAAAAGACAACAATACAATAGCTTCAATTCAACATTTATTTAAAACAGTATCAATACAAGTAGCACAACATCTCAAAGCACACTGCACCATCATGTGGATGAAGGCCTGTACTGACCTTTCATGACACCAACAACGATAAAATACGAATCTGCCAACACGAATAGGAAATCCAATCTTGTTTTGTGCAGTTGCACTGAAATCAAGCAAAGTGTTCCGCGTAACGAAGCAAAATGTCGCAATAGCAACAAGTTGAATAGATATCCCTCTTTAAACAGAGGCAAAAAAGGAATCAATTACTGGCTAATAAAGGAGGATGAAACATGCGGCCACAAAAATGGTAATCCCGCCAATCCCTAACAAGTGTTGCAGTTTTGAAATAAGATTTAGTAGTTAATTTTGAGAGTGGCATCAATTACTTGCTTATAAAGGGGGTGATGCTGAATTTGTTGTAACAAAGCAACAAGCATCATGTCTGTGTTGGTCCCATTTTTTTTCACTACTTAGTGGGACAAGTACGAGAACTTATACCTCAGGTGGGCGAGATGTCGTTTAGGCGGGCGGGCGGGATCTGCCCAGACGACGGCAGCGAACAAGGGCGCGGAGGATCTTCGTCCGCACCAACGCCGGCTCTGAGAGGACGGTGCTCATCGGCTTCCTCCGTCGCCGACGGCGACAATGTCAATGCTGCACCTCCTCACCTCCCGCAGCGGACGGGATTCGGCTGGATCTGTGACCACCGATGAGGAGAGAGATAGAGTGGACACTATCATCTTGTTTTGATATGGAGAGGGTGAGAGAGCGAGACGCGAGAAACTCTATCAAACAAGAGGCTATAATGGAGTAAAAAAAAATCTCTCCATAGCAGTGGTTTTAAATAGAATACGCGCGTTCCCGGAAAAAAGAAACGAAAACTGGCGGACAATTTTTTAAGGGTCTGTCTAGGACACATCTAGATGTGACATAGTTATGTCACATATAAGTTGATGTCCACTTTGTTTGTGGTCTTTTCCTAGTTTTTTTGTTTCTTGTTGCTACATTATATACTTGTGGGAGCTTAGATGTGATATCCTTAAATAACATCTAGATGTGAATTAGACAAACTGATTTTCTAACGTACCAAGAAAGAAAACTCGATCAAAAACACGCCCCCGCTTCCAGGTCGCGAGAGTCGTCGCGCACACACACATAGAAATAGACATGCATATCCGTGTTCACGTAAAATTCCATTTCCATCTCCATCTCCAATCATATTTGTCCAACTGGCACATTATTTATGTTGTTAATTATATACGCAGCAATATTAACGTACATCATCTCTTGTTCGCGCACGTCCGGACCGCTGCCACGACCGGTCCTGACCAACCCGAACCCTCTTCATCATCCGCGCGTGCTTCCCGCCTGAAACGGTCAGTGCCGCGTTCATGCCCGACCAGAGCGGATGCGACCTCTCACTGGCGCCGGCATTGAAGCGGCGTGCCGGCCGAGAGAGCGTCGCCCGCGCCGCTTCCGGGTGCACGCGGCTACTCCGCGTTCAAAGGTCGCAATAGCCGGCTACAACATGCATGTCAAAAGTTCTTGGGAGTCCGTGCTACAGCTAGCTGTCCTCCCCCAACTCGTCAATCTCTTCCAATAGTGCTAGTACTCCATGGCGCGGTCCATCGACAAGCAGGTGGGAAAGTTATGGTATACTACTCGGTTTGTGGTGAGTGGCATGCTGAGCGACCGTGTGAGACACGAACACGACGGATGTGATTTAAATGTTGGTTTTGCTCAATGGCGCGATTCAACGAAACGAAACGTTGGTTTCTCTCCATTTCCATTTTTCCTCTGGAAAAATGGAAACTTTTCCACTCCATTTTCATTCCTATTCCAAGGTTGCCTAGTTACAACATTCCATCAAATACAAAGGAAAAATAACACGCATGCTGATGCATCTCAATGATTCACAGATCATAGCCAAGATTTACTTCACAACTAAAGAAAAAAGTTGTGAGAGCGTGTATGAAAGAAAAACTACTGATGGGGTCACTACGACTTAAACCCTAAACCCTAAACATGATTTAATTTCCTGGCCAGGTAGAACCTGTCGAAGGAAACACGGCTGGCACCCTCGGATCATACGATGCTATTGTGCAGTTCCACTAAAATCAACCTGAGCATCCCTGATGGCAAAGATATTGAAGAAGTGTGATTAGAATAATAGTACTGGCACTAGTTCATGAGACATAAACTCATCACAAGTAGAAGCCGGTAGAAGTAGAGAAAGATCGACATGGCGATGGAGCTACGGCAGTGGAGCAAGCCGGCTCCAAAAGGAAGATGGACTACCTGGGACGTCGGGCTGTAGCTAGAAGGGCGGTTGGGACGCGGCATCGGCCCATACCGCAGTGACCCCCGATTGGGACGCACCGACTATGGGTTTTCTACCTCGCCGATGTCGACCGCGTCTACGCAGAACATTGTTCCCTTCCCCCAGCTGCGGGATCAGGCCCGTCGTTCTATGCTTGTGAAGAGAGCAACCTAAGCAAGCAGGCTTGTAGCTTAGGCTCCTGCTAGTGTATATATAGTGGTTTTCTTTTTCTCTCCATATCAACCATTTTATATTGCGTACGTGTCATTCAAGAGTGAAATGATGGTTGCTTCTTCCGACTAACTTACTGTGTGATTTGACTACTCCTTAGTGGCCCCTACACGTACCCCCCCTACGTGTATGCAACAGTCACACATACACATGGACGCAAAATGCGCGCAACTCCCTAATGCATGCATGCCCGAGCACACGAGGAACACACACGGTGACGCTCAAGTGCTCAACCTACACGTGCATGCACACACATACTCAGTCAGGGTGAGCTAGTGACCGTATGAACACCGGAATATATATATATATATATTGAGCGCAGTGAGCGTATTATGAAGTCCACTGACCGTATTTTTACAAATATACACTGACAGACAGTGTATTTATCTTGTTTGAAATTAAGCCATGTTAACTGGAGAGGAGGCAGCATGGACTAGCATTACTTTGCTGTGTCCCGTCAACTTGCCGAATGAGGAGAAGGTTGCAGGACGGGAGAAGCTTGCGCGTGGTGGCTCGCAGGATAAGGAGAAACTTTTGACTAATGCAAGTTCTCCCTCGCTCAGGCGGTGGACGTGCAACAGTTAATTCGGTGTCAGATTGCCAGAAGCATACTACACTATACTACTAGGAACCGGATGGAAGAGCGTCTGCACTCTTATTATAATTTTAAAATGTGATAAAGCAATCTTCAACACATTTGGTTCTCTTCGAGGGTTCTCGCATGTGATAATGGAAGTTGATTGCATGGAACACTCGCCACAATTCTCGCTTAATTCTGGCTCATATCCTGTTTCAAATAGTAGCGCTCAGTAATATTTCCTCTTTTTTTGTTATTTAGCATGTAAACAGGTCAGCAAACCTTGCGGCGCATCTTCGTGTGAACCGTGCTTGCTGCACTTTGAATGTGGCCGAGAGCTGGCTTGATGAAACACCTCGCTTCCTACTTCCTTTTTTGGCTTCCTAGTGACCAGTGTCTTGGCTGATCGTCCTAAGAATGCTTATATATGAATAAAGCTCTCTCATTTATCCGCAAAAAATATTAAGCCATATTAACCGGAAAGGAGGGAGTATGGACTAGCACTACTTTTGGGTGTGTCCCGTCAACTCGCAAGACGAGGAGAAGCTTGCAGGACAAGGTGAAGCTCGCTTACGCCTTTTGACTAATGCAACCTACCCTCAGTGGGCATGCATCAGTCCATTCGGTGTCAGATTGTCAGAGGCATACACTATAGTACCCAACATGTGGAGTACCATCATTGTTCGACTTCACGAAGGGGTGAAGAGCCAAGCGCAGTACTAGTACGCGTACTTGGTTTTGCACCTTCATACTACTCCACCCTCCGTCACAGTTTACAGGGCGCGCTTCATTATGATGCATTTCTCTCAATGCATTTCCACCACTAGAGAGACTTTAGACGCGTTTGGTTTAATGCTCAATTAATTAGGGCGTGGTAACTGCAATCAAGTCCACAATTTTCTCTCCATGTACTGTACTACTACGGAGTGCATGCATGTGTGTACCCGGGGTGGAAGCACTGCATGCATGTGTGTACGCATTATTCCCTCTAGTAATAGACGCCGTGTTATAACTACCAATGCTATTTTTGAGGCCGATCGCTAGTCGCCTTGGTCCCACAGATTTTTTTCTTTTTTCTAAAGCGCGCTGTATAAATAGTGACGGATGGAGTATATGAGCGGATTCAAAGAAGAGCGTATTGATGGTTGCCTCTTCAGAGCAACTTACAGTGGGAAAGGTGGGGCTTATGATTTGACTGCCCATTACTCACTATTAATGTGGCGCAACGACCGGGCTGAGTCTCCCATGCAGTTGTGCACTACCCCCTCGGTTCTTAAATATACTCCGGAGTATTTGTCTTTCTAAAATATGTTGAAATCTCAGCTAAGACGAATAGAATATTTAGGAACGGAGGGAGTACACATACAAAGCAAAATGAGTGAATCTACACTCTAAAATATGCCCGTTTGAAATTTGTAAAAAGACAAATATTTAGGAACGAAGGAGTATAATTTCGTGCATGGCACATGGACCCGGATGATGAAGAGGCTTCTGGCAATGCTATCAAGCTTCCATCATTTGTTTACATAATTGACGTACTATACAAATAATTTTCCAGCAACATGAAATTGTACAATGGTCTGAGCTTTCAGCTTTTGTTTCGCGTGTCTTGCCATCGATGCTCTTTTGGAAACAATAAAAAACTAACTTCCTTGTCAATGCATGTCAATTATTAGCAGATCAGAGCTAATAATTACATCACAACTGAAGACAAAGTTTTGAGAAGGTGTTAAATTAAAATTGATCCATGCTTTCATTGGCAGCAACGTCCCCACAGCTCTGTCTAAATCAACAAGGCATGTTGGGTAAAAAGTAGCTGTCTGGAGCATGCAACATTCCGATCATTTTGTGCAGTTCCACTAAAATAGAGCTGAGCGTCCCTGTTCCAAAGATATCAAGTGTGATTACGATAATAGAGGACTGCTGATGAAACAATAAACACACAAATAGAAGCCGGTCACCTTTGCGGTCTCTCTTAAGACTAACTAGTTGGAGAAGATTAGGCTCGGAGTTGGATGAGGAGGATAGAGCAAAACCAATCTCCCTTTGTGCAGTTGCACTGAAATGCAGAGACGTTGCCCATGTGACATTTTAGTACAACTGCACAAAACACTCTTAAGAAAAAAGTGATTTGTACAGTTCACCAAAAGGTCGCAATAGCAACGAGGTGAAATGGATAGCCCTGTTTGCAAAAAAGAGGTAGAAAGGAAACAATTACTGGCCAATAACAGTTGATGACACATGCGACGAAAAAAAAGAAGTATATTCCTTGTCCTAAGGGAAGATAACAACACGGTTGTGTTTGTCTAAAATGGTGTGAGGACGAGAATGCAATATGGAAAGTACACCGGATGAGCTACGTTTTGGGCAAAGAACTATGGAAGATCCACATGCAGCGATGTGGGAAAACGGGCAGTGGAGCAAGGCCGGAGGGGATACCTGGAGGTCGTCGGGATGTAACTAGGTGAGCGGCGGCGGGCAGAATCTGCGAGCAGGTGGCGTAGGCCCTGCCGCGCCGGAGCTTGGTCAGAGAGAACAGCGTGTGCCGCAGATCGGGACATGCTGCCTCGGCGCCGTTGAACGGAGAAACGATGCACTTCCTTCCTTTCCCCCGGCGGACGGGATGCGGCCGAATCAGTGACCAACGGTGAGAGAGAGAGGCCACCGCACTCCCTTTCCCCCGGCAGACGGGATGCGGCCGGATCTGTGACCAACGGTGAGAGAGAGAGAGAGGCCACCGCACTCCCTTTCCCCCGGCGGACGGGATGCGGCCGGATCAGTGACCAACGGTGAGAGAGAGAGAGAGGCCACCGGAGCCTTGTGTGAGATACTCTGAAGAGCGGACTACCTTTTCCTCCATAAAAATTGTTTTATATTCTGTGTACGTGCCATTGAGCGCTATAACTTTATTTAAAAATAACGTGGCAACGCGTCAAGTCGAACTTTGTTTCGTGCATGTGTGGTACACGACCTCCCTAGGTAAACAACCGCTACAGGCGTTCAAAATCGCACGTGGGCTGCCATTTAGTAAAGAAATGAGCTCCACCGTGTACCCGCGCGGGTGTGGCTGGGCACGAAGCGTGAGTACGTGCACGGTGCACCTATTCTCTTCTTGTATACGTACACCACCTACATGGGGTTGTGTGAGAGAGATACAAACCTAGAGAGATAGTGTGTGGGTTCTTGAGAGTTTTTTTTGGGGGGGGGTTAATCAAAAAATTTAACATATGCAATGTGTGTGAAATAGAGTCCTGGATATAACATATATATAGAGGGGGCGATCCACGAGAAGAGAGTGGAGGTATCATCGGCTTGAGGTGTCTATAGAATCGAAGAGAGGGATGATGTGTGTGTGTGTGCGCGCGCGTGATCGATAAAGAGTGCCATCGAATTTGTGTGTGCCCACGTCAAAGATATAGAGTGGCTGGCCTACTGGAATGTGAGATGGGACATGTGAAGTTTGTCTCTGTGGCATGGATACCTACCTACAGCGCTCGACTATCGGTGTGTGGTGGGGGAAGAGGGAGGCACAGTTAGCTATAGAGGTACAATGGCTGGTATATGTGTTCCGAGGAGAGAGGCCTACCTCATGTATTAAGGAGATCGATCTGCCTCTTGTATAAAGGGAGATCGATCGGCATCCATGCATATGTGCAGGAGATGGATAAAGTTGGGAGAGAGACAGAGCTAGCGTGTTGGAGGGGGTGGTAGTGGAGTTGCTTCTAACAAATGTTGGGATAGGCTTGCTAGACAAACGGAGGGCACGCCCGCAATATCAATAAGAGAGCAGATGGCTGCTTGTTGTCTATGCACGTGTGTGTGAGAGACGGGTCAGGAGGCATGCACGAATGATGAGGGGGACGATGTGGCTGTGGTAAGCAGATGTAACTACATAGGAAGATCAAATCACCCTTTGTAAGAGAAAGGAGAGACATAACTTGTGAGGTACTTCGATCGATGGGGGGGGGTAGTTAAAGTCGATCTAGGTATATGTTGGGAGATCGATCGGTATACATGCATGTGTGTTTTAGAAGCAAATGAGGCACGAGGAGAAGGATAGAGAGAGTGGGATGCATGTAGGAGGTGGTACGAGAGGCATACTATATCGAGGGGGAGGAGTGTGCGAGTACGAGAACGATGAAAAGAGTGGTGGGAGTGAGGCATGGACGGTGACAAGAGAAGAGGGGAAGCTTGTGTTTGTGCTAGGCACACGTGGCTAGAGAGGCATATCGATCGATGTGTGCCGTAAAGAAGGAGCTGGGGGCCTACACACACCGTGGGTGAATGACCTAAAGTGAAAACACGAATTTGCGCGATGGAGCTAGAGAATGCTGAGGGAGGGTGAGAGGGATGCGGGCGTGTGCATGCACAATAGAAAGTTAGCGCTAGCTACAAAGATAAGAGGGTTGTGTGGGTGTAAAAGACGAATAGAGATCATATATACTTCATTGTAAAAAGCGAATTCGTATATTTGAAGAATTTATCATAGTGTTTAAAACCGACGGATGTGTGAATATATATAACGGTGATAAACATGGTGTGGTTATGAACATGGTATACTACATTTAATATATTTTATCTCTACTCAAATAAAAAACGGAGTTGTTGATGATGGTGTGCCTGCCATCCTGCATTATAGGCCGTCTGATTTATATCTAGCGGATAGCAAGGAAACTTTGATGGTTGAAGTTGGCAACAATCATGATTGTAGATTCTTATTGAAATAGAGAAACGAATTCAAATTTAGTTCGAATTGCAGCGGTAGTATAGACATTTGGAATGCACTAAAATATTGGTATGAGTAGGTTACATGCATTATACAGCAAGCGAAAAAATTTAATCAGACATAACATGGATTCATACTCCCTCCTTCCATCTACATAGGGCGTAATGAGATTTTTAAGACCGCCTTTGACTATTGACAAGATTAATAGTACATGACATGCACAATGTGAAAATTATATCATTGAAAGAACCTTTCACAGATGAATTTAACGGTGTGCTTTGTGTAAGTTGCATGTCATATATCATTGCTCTAATATTTGGTCAAAGTTAGCATCGAAAAACGCATTAGGCCCTATATAGATGGAAGGAGGGAATAGCTTTGAATAGCATTTGTATAGTAAAACGGGGCAAGACTCTCTCTTCGTGTGGTGTGAATAGTTTTATTTTTTTCGTTTTCTTTTTGGTTGAGGGAAGTGCGAATTGATTTGGTACGTACAAGTACAATATTACGACACGTTAGGCTTGTCCCTGAAATTCAACCCGCGTCTTGTAATATCCCGAAAATTCAGATATCGTGCTCCCAAAACTGGCGCCATCACAACCCGTGCCTTGCTATCCTGAAATTACAACGCGTGCGAAAACTCCCTCCAGCTGCCAAATCCCGACACACGAAATCCCCCTTCTAACCCTTTGCCAAAAGCGCCGCTAGTTCCAATCGGTGGGGGGGGGGGTACTTTTGTAACACACCCTACATTTTGGACAAGCGCGTTCCTAAGTCATGCTACACCCCTCCCATCACCCCCTTTTCGCCATTCGAAATCCCAGGCTGCCATAACCTCTCCGCTCCAGCCGCGAAACCCCACCCTCCTCCGTCCGCCACATCACCACTGCGCAGCCGGAGCCTCTTCCCCGACGACGTCGTCCACCGCAACAGCTCGACGTCCCTCGTCCACCTTCCCGGATGAGGATCCGTCGTCCATCTCGCCGTCCCGCCGGTTCAGCTGCCCCATCCTCCACCTGCAAGGAGCTGCTCCGGCGATCGCCTCGTCTATCGCGGCTGCTCCATCCCCACAGCGCCGCCTTAACCTGCTCCACCGGAACCGCAGCATCCTCACCGACTCCTCGGACGAAGCCGAGGCCTACTCGGCGCCACCAAAGAGGTTGTACACTCATCGCATCGCACCTTCTCCTTAACTCGACCCCCCGGCGCTGACGGTGCTCTATCCCGCACCCCCATGGAGCGGCTACCTTGAAGCCAGCGCCGCGGGCGACATCTCCACGGCGGCTCTCCCCCAGTGCGAGGCCCCTTCGGCGGCGGCGTCCATACCAGCCGGATCTGCTGCTGCTGTTCCGGCTCTCGCTTGACCACTCGCTCGCCCATCTGCTGCTGCTGCTCTCCCCCTCGCTCGTGCTGCCGCTCTGCTCCGATTAAGCCACACTTCAGTCGACTGAATCGACTTTTGGGTCAGTCGATTTTCAGTGGTTGGGGGGCTCGCCGGAGTTAAGGAAGAACCACCCGCAGCGGGGACGGGGGCTCGCCGGAGAGGTACCCCACTATCTATCTTAGGGTTCAGGGTGGGGGGCCTAGAGGGCTGGCCGGGGCGGCGGTGGCGAGTTGTTTCGGGGTGGCGAGGTGGCGCTGGGGCCGGCGGTTTGGCCGGTGGTGGCTGGCGGCTCAGGGGGGTGCAGGTTGAAGATCAACTACAGGCCCTCCCTAAACTACATGTCAAGTGCCTCTCTGCTACCATTGCGTTCAGTTTCGACAGTAGCATTCAGATTCCATAGTAAATTTCAGTTTCGACAGTTAAGTTTAGAGTCAACAGTTTTTACCTCATCTGTTGTAGTCAGGTGGTTTTTGGTGATGTTAATTTTACATCCATTTTACATCATCTATAAGAGATGCTATTAGAATCCCACTTGAGATTGATGATGTTTGTCTTGTGCTGCTTCAGCCTTGACGTCTTACGGCTCACCGGAGCTGCTCCAACGACAGAACGATCCATCACAACAGAGCAGTGCCCTGGATGCCGTCGACAGATTCCTCAGATCTTCGTCCACGCCTCCGACAGCCACCTCTGCCTCAACTGCTTCAGCGACCAACCCAATGATGCTGAGGTCGACACGGCTACGGCAAAGAGGTTGTACACTTGTTGCATCACTTATTACTATACATTCACGTCGATCCATTAGGGCTATTTTGGTTCAATGGAAAAACTTGAGAATATTCTTTGGCTCCCCTTGTGTCGAATCAACAAATTTGGGTTGAATACTCTACCCTCAAAAGCTGTTGCGATCCCCTATATTTGTGGGTTATCAAGACAAATTTCTAGCACCATTGCTGGGGAGCATAGCTCTATTCTTTGAGTCACTTGGGATTTATATCTGCTGGACACTATGAAGAACTTGAGAGATCCAAAAACCAAGATCTATCCCTCAACTACGAGGGGAGGTAAGGAACTGCCATCTAGCTCTTCACTTGATTCATCTTCTGTTATGAGTAAGTTTGCGACACCTACATCTGCTTCTGCTATTCGTTCTGATATGTCGCATGTTATTGATGATGCCACTTCTGCTATGCATGATACTTATGATGAAATTGCTTCTATGCCTGATACTACTGTGCCCCTTAGTGAATTTCTTGATGAACAAATTGCTAGGGCTAGAGAAAAAGAAATTATTGAATCTGAATACGATGATGAAAATATGCCTGTTATTCCTGAGGGCTATCTTTTTGATATGGAATCTTCTGCCGCTATTTTAGCTTGCAAAGATAGACATGAGCTTAAGAGGTTATTAATTAAATGGAACAAAGAATCACTTAGAGATAAAATGAAACCCGACCTTGCTTTTGCTACTTCACCTATATGTGTTCCTGATAAGGATTATGAATTCTCTATTGATCCTGATATAATTACTTTGGTTGAATCTGATCCATTTTATGGCTATGAATCTGAAACTGTTGTGGCACATCTTACTAAATTAAATGATATAGCTTCCCTGTTTACTAATGATGAGAGATCGCGTTACTTTTATATACTCAAAATATTTCCGTTCTCATTAAAGGGTGATGCTAAGATAT